>NC_072895.1:81212121-81515151 GCF_027943255.1 Anastrepha obliqua | reverse complement strand
CTCACCGACTTAAAGAAGTCACTGTAAGCTCTAAAATATTTATTTTTAAACTAATTTTACCGAAAATGGAATTCGTTTGCCAAACCATTGCTACCAATAGTTTTGACCTCGAAAAAGATGCTCGGGATCTTCCAAAATCATAGCTGAATAATGGCGAACTAAAGTTCATCGTTGGTTATGGCTACGAATCATCGCTTAAGCTTAACAACCAAAAATATTTAGCACAAATTCTTTTCTCAAGGAATTTTCCCTACGAATGTAATACTCGTATAAGGAACATATTTATAAATTTTTTGTAGTTTAATTTTTTTCAATTATTTCCAAATAAAATTATTTCAACTCGCAGTTCAACTTTTTACAAACAGTCATTAATATTAGGTAAAGCTGCTCCACCGCGACACTGGTTGTTCCACACCGTCCAGGCTCCAAAACCTTGAGCACTTTGCACTTGCCCTGCGCAACGAACCGATGCAGTGATGTCATCTGTTGTAAGAGATCGGCATGGTATGCGACACACATTTGCGGATTGGCGTCCATCTTGAGGATCGCACCAGAAACGGTCATTTATTTGAAAGATACCCCAATCGCGGGAACCATCTGAATTGGGTGGTCCAATAGCCGCCGAGTTGAAAGTACTCTCATACTGAGCGATACAGACCCAAGCGGGAATGTTACCACGAGCTACACCTAAGCGTGACAATTCCCGCGCCAATGAGCAACGATCGAATATTCTGGCATTGATGGGTATAGAAGTATAGAATAGAAGGAAACTGAATAGGAAGAACTTCATGGCTTTCGATTAAAAACAAGACAACATCAAGTGTGTTTTTTAAGGCTCAATTTATACAGAAATTTAGTATCGGCAGGCAGCAATGTATTTATAGAAAAGTTAAAACAATGAAGACTTACAATGACATTGAAGAAAAGTCGAACAATAAAGTATTTACAGAAAAAATGAATTAAAGAACAAAAGGGTTTGTTTTAATTATAACAAATAAGCTTTTGTAAGGGCTAAAGAATACATAAATATGTACATTGCACTACATTTTTATTGTAAATATCTCCAAGTATTTAACAGATGCGAAATGATTGAAATCACGGTGATATATTTTTAGAGATTTAAAATAACTTAAACAGATTTTTCTTCATTAAGAACAGAATATTATTATTACTATCCAGAGTATTATTATTATATATAAGAAAAGTAGAGGAGATCCACTACTTTACTTTGAAATGGAGCACTAGTGTAGACACCTTCGGCTCGCTTGTTAATTAATTTACCATCAAGAACATCAACAAGTACCTTACGTTAGTCCAGAGTAATTTGAAGTCAAAGTATAAAATAAGAAAAGCAGAATACAAATTACACCTACATATATACACATTAATAAAGGGTTATCGAGAAAGTCGTCCCAGAATATTATTGTTGTTATTATTGGGGCATAATGCACCGCGACCTCTGATATGGTCTATTGTGCTTAAACGCAAGCTTAAAATTGGAGGTTTTCAATGAATTTGAGTACCTCCAAACGTATTTTGTTCCATATCACTAATGGACTTAGAGTCGCACGAATCTTCTACTTCACGAAAGCCGCACGACACCTGCTTCCAGATTCTAATTTCCTCAAAGAATAACGAACACTGCAATGTCCTGTGTGGTATCCAGTGAAAGTTATTAAGCCTTCTCTATCCATGTTTAAGAAGATATTTGATGCTCTTCTGGTGGAAAAGGTTACTGTTCAGCCTAACTCTGTCCTGATCTCGCCATCCAGTGCAGTGTCAGTTTCCTGTTTCCCAGTCTATGATAAATTCCTTTATGCGGGTTCTGGTCCATAGAATTTTATGATAGCACCTAATTTCGCTAGGCAAACCGCCTGTTCGTTGCCGTCATATCCTTCATGTCTTAGCACACAGCCCAACGAAACGGTGTTCTTTGCTTCCAAGGTATTAAGTACAGAGAAACATTCCCCAATGAGTTTGCGTATTATTATGTAAGACTGCAGGCATTATTTGCCTCAAAGACTTAAATGTACCTTATGTTAGAAATGAAATCACCAAAGAATCTCGAAGATGCCTAAACAGACTGTCGTACCATGAAAACTTAAATAAAAAAATAAATAATTGGCGCGTACACTTCTGTTAGGTGTTTGGCCGAGCCCCTCCTCCTATTTGTGGTGTGCGTCTTGATGTTGTTCCACAAAATGGAGGGACCTACAGTTTCAAGCCGACTCCGAACGGCAGATATTTTTATGAGGAGCTTTTTCATGGCAGAAATACACTCGGAGGTTTGCCATTGCCTGCCGAGGGGCGAACGCTATAGAAAAATGTTTTTATTAATTTTGCTTTCACCGAGATTCGAACCAACGACCTCTCTGTGAATTCCGAATGGTAATCACGCACCAACCCATTCGGCTACTAGCAAGAAATCTTCTACACAATAGCATGGATGTCAAACGCCTTAAAAAAATTCATATTTTGGATCTCCCAAACAGATTTGAGGAAACATAATTGATTTGTAGCGAATACAACTGTCTTACAATATATTGATTGGTCTCAATGGAGCGCAATCAATCCAGTCATAATTCTTATATTAAAAAAATTTGCTGATTGTCAACTGATAGATTGCAAATAAAATTTATTCATAATAAAAAAAAAAAATCCTGTGTCATGAATTTCCGACTTAGAGACTGTTGTTATCGATATTTTAAAGATTGGCCCAAAGCACCCATACCAGTCTTGCTATCCGCAGGATTCAACCCATATGTGTATCAGATTTCCGTGTCAAGTTCAGTGTATGGGTAAACTGTCTCTCAAATTGCCCGATCTAAATTAGTTATCTTAAAACATAAACAGGATTGTTTATGCATTTCTTTCCGATTTCCATATAAAAAAAGAATAGATAATTGGCCCTTACACTTCTGTTAGGTGTTGTCCACACATGAAGGGACCTACAGTTTTAAGTCAACTTAGAACGGCAAATGGTTTTTATGAGGAACTTTTTCATGGCAAAAATACACTCGGAGATTTGCCATTGCTTGCCTAGGGGTGACCGCTCTTAGACAAAATTTTCTCTTTTTGATGTTCATGTACGGAGATTCAAACCTACGCACTTTCAAATGGTGCTCACGCTCTAACCCATTCAGCTACGGCGGCCACCATACGTCCTATGAAATTTCAGATAATTTTGTTAGAAACACTTTCAGAGTTCATTGAATGAGATTAAGTACTGAATTTTTTTTTTTTTCTGATGTTACTCTGAGATGCAGTTCTCCAAATAAAGTCGTCCTAGATACTTAAGGATGTTAATTCGGTTATTTCTGATGAATCGTTCTTCTTTTTCTTTAGTTTTTCTGACTGCGAAATTCATATATAAAGTGTGTAAAAGTGCATACATATGAATTTTTGTTCAATCTCGGCGCCATCTACCGATTGTGGACTTGGGCATTTTTTCAATATTTGGGGTACAAAAATTACATTAAAATTTATATTAGAATTAAAAAAGCGATTCATACTTTTAAAGCTTTAAAAAAATTATGATTAGATCTTAATTTTTTTAATTTTATGTGGATACGTAAACGTATATAGGTATAGTGGTGGTTGCTTGGTAGGTCCAGAACTGAATTTATTCTCCACATACTTAACAAATTTTCCGAGCTTTGTTTTCAAACATTTTTCGCGGGCAGCTTCAACTTCACAGAAACTACATGAATGACACAGAAAACGGGTTTTTCCAAAGCGTTCTTTATCATATTCCGTTGCTAGAACTTTGCTATTTTAAAAAAGTCTGATTTTGTTGCAGTAATCTTCCTTCGAATTGAATCAAGGCAGCATTATTGGATCATCACGGATCATGATTCAGTTATTAAAGGTTTGCTCACTTAGGGCATTAGAGTTCTGACACTGTCTTACAAAAGGCTGCATTTTAGAAGGGTGAAGAAAGGAAAAATTAAATTCCTTTCGGATAAAAATGGTATCAAAAAAGTGGTTTTTACTTAAATGGAAACAAACTACGAACGGTTTAAAAAATAAATTAAAATTAGTATTAGTTTAGGGGGAAAAAAATCCATTATTTTCTCGGTAGATGGCAGTAGTGATCGATATGTCGTAAAGTATCCATCAAACAATTTAAAGCTATTGCGCGTTTTCAAGAAAATTATTTTGCTGTATTATTATTTTGTTTGTTTCACTCAGTTCTGAGTTACAGGGTGTCAACAAAGGAAGTCAATAAAGGGGAAATTCGGTACATTTTACAGTTTTTCCATATGTGTTAGTAGTCGTAGTAACTCCCAAGAGCTAAAGATCGACCATAAAGCGGGTTCAAACCATTTGAGCAAAAATTTAACGCAAAAATAATGAATTTCTTTCATCAATCCCAGCTTTCTTACAATCATAAAAGCCAGCAATGT
The DNA here is from genome assembly GCF_027943255.1 of Anastrepha obliqua. Taxonomy (NCBI): domain Eukaryota; kingdom Metazoa; phylum Arthropoda; class Insecta; order Diptera; family Tephritidae; genus Anastrepha; species Anastrepha obliqua. The sequence goes on along the minus strand of NC_072895.1, from coordinate 81,510,745 downwards.
ATGGTTTAATCAGAGGAGGTTCAGGCAACTCACAACCCTAGCTAAGGATAAACTGCGTAAGCTTACTTATATTTTCACAGGTCACTGCAGGTTACGTAGGCATCTGCACAGGATTGGGATTTTATCCACAGACTCCTGTCGTTTCTGCACTCAAACCCTGCAGGTCTTGAATGTGACCCTATAGTGTGAAAAAGTTTGAGACATCTCGTCGATTGCAGCCAGAAAAGTAGATCCGCTCAACCCAACGCAATTTTATCTTAGTTTTATTAAGGAAACTGGGTTTGGGTGAGATACTGTGGTGAGCAGAGAGCACAAAAGGCCATGAATTCGAGGTGTAAACCTGAATTTGATTCATTCATTGAATATACTCCTTAGCGTTCTCGTGGGGACTATCCAACTCTTCTCCCTATTTAAGCTCTTTCTTAAATGCTAGCTCGCTGCAAAACGTGAATTCCTTTAAAATTAACCCATCATCAGAAAGAGAGCTTTTTAATTTCGCTATTGCTGTGTAACACAACCGAAGCTGGACTTCCCGAAATGAGCGATAGAATAAGGTATAATACATTCCGTCTAATTCCAAGGATTTATTGCTCCAGTAACCCAATTATCAATAAAACAATAACTTAAAAAATGTCATCAGAAGATCCACAAGATTGAAGCGTACATCAGGGGAAGAAACTCGACGTTTCCATAATACCCATGTTAACTTTACAATTGAGATTCCAACCTTGGGATATTCCTCCATACAATTTGATTACCAACCTACTCATGTATCCAAAACAAAACACCTAAAAACTTGTTTACCAATGCTATTCTTAGACATCAAGAACTGTTTGAGAAGCATTCTGTTTTTATAATCCCATACAACTCGATATTTACCACCGAGACGACTGCCATAAAACTCGCCATTGACTAAACCTCCTCTACTTACTACTAAGGGAAAAAATATACTCTGCACGGACAGTAATCGCAGCTTTAATTGATAACATTCGAAATAAATTGTATCAGCAAAAAAACAAAACATAAAAGTTAAGTGGGTCCCAGGACACAGCGAAATTCTTGGGAATGAAAACGCACAAAATGCCAGACTACATTCTGCTCCGAATCTTTCGTTAAAACCGACATTCTCAGGATAGTCAATAGTATTTATTATTCTACTTTAAGAGAGAAATGGATTACATAACAACACAGCTACAAATCCAGAAGGCAATTATTCCAACAGGAGCGATATTGCAGCAAGTATTGTAAAAATCTTCCCCCAACTCGGACTCACCAACACCTTCTAAAGGAATTCCAATTCGCTCAGCGTGTGGCCTGTAAACCATCCTCTTCAGGGGAAACTCCCTACCCGGAACTACTTTCGTCATTGCTTCGAGAGGGTCATGAAATAGCCCACTTTCCCGAAGTTCCTTTGAACCCATTTACCTATTGTAAGAATGAGCTACGCCGTCCATCTGTCACTCGATTAAGTGCCCCACCGGCTTTGTGGTGGCGTCTTTGTTCCTAGAGTTCCACGCATCCACTCGTTCTCGGCCCATGAGGTCGATAGGTATCTCCCCGCTGATCACAAAATCGACTGCACCTGAGTGCCGCTGTTCATTGTGCAGCCTCCAGTGCTTTGCACTTGGTTTTGTAGTTTAGCGCATCCTAGCATATTTGGCTGTCGTACAGGAGTATTGCATTCGTTGTGGCTATGATGAACCTTCTTTTACAAAAACGGTTTGAAGTTAAGAAAATTCTATGAATATTTTTTTAATTTTATTAATTTTTTCAAATTAAAATATTTCAAATGGTAGTTAAACTCTTTACAAGCAGTCATTAATATTAGGTAAAGCTGCTCCACCGCGACACTGGTTGTTCCACACCGTCCAGGCTCCAAAACCTTGAGCACTTTGTACTTGCCGTGCGCAACGTACCGAAACACTGATGTTATCTGTTGTTAGAGCTCGGCATGGTGTACGACACGCATTTGAGGATCGGCGTCCATCTTGAGGATCGCACCAGAAACGATCGTTTATTTGAAAGATACCCCAATCGCGGGAACCATCTGAATTGGGTGGTCCTATAGCCGCCGAATTGAAGGTACTCTCGTACTGAGCGATACAGACCCAAGCCGCAATGTTGCCACGAGGTACACGTAAACGTGACAATTCCCGCGCCAATGAGCAACGATCGAATATTCTGGCATTGATGGATATGGAAGAATAGAATAGAAGGAAGCTAAATAGGAAGAACTTCATGGCTTTCGATTACGAACAAATATCTCCAAGTGTGTTTTTAAATGAATCGAGGTCCAATTTATACAGAATTTTTGTAAATATGTAAAGTACGGCAAGCAGTACTGTATTTATGGAAAAGTTAAAACAATGTAAATTTATAATAATTAGGTCAAAGCATTGAGTAAAAGTCGAACACTAAAGGATTTACAGAAAAATAAAATGAATAAACTAACAAAAGAGTTTGTTTTGGATACGAAGACAATGAATGAAATATGCTATGTATGCTTTTGTAAGAGCTACACAATATGTATTTCCATACATGGCTCTATTTTTATTGTAAATATGTCCAAGTACTTAACAGACCCGAAATCCGTGGAGACATGGTTATATTTATACATTTAAGATACCTAAAAAAATTTACATTAAGAACTGCAAAAAGTACGGCTAAAAGGACTGAGTAATAGCAGGAACGTATATTAAGTAAAGGAAGAATAATATATTTCATTTAGTCACATCATCAGGTATACGAGGTGTGTTCAAAAAGTAAGGTGACTCTTTATTTTTCTTGAAATATATTTATTTATTGAGCAATTTCTATTTTGTCCCCTTCAAAGTGATCCCTTCAGATGGGACAGCACATGAAGCTAAGGACGCGGTTTGTTAAAGAAATGAGGTCACTTTGTATTTCTCACAAAAAACATTTCTTCATTGATTAATATCTATTTGGCTCCCTTTTTTGTTTCATGAAGCGGAGTCCGGTGAATGCGGTGCTGAGACATGAGCTCGGTACTGTTTAAAATAAAAATTGTTTGACCCATTGTTTAGCAGCTCGCTGAGCACACGAAAAAACACTAACCCTTGCATCTGTCGAAAATCAACCACTTAGTTGAAACTATTGAATATACCATTTAGTTGAAAATGTATACATATGATCTAAACATGTGTTCCAACATATAAAACATGTAAATCGAATGTACTGTTGCGAGTAAAATAATAGCAGTTCCTTGAAGAGATTTTATCTTCTTCTTAATTGGCGCGATTGGAGCGTACCTGCTAATACTGAAACTTTAAACGCATGAATCAGCTTAAAAATTTAATTATATATTCTCTGTAATAGTGTCTCTCGTCTGACATAGGATTTTTTTGATATCGTTATTTGTTAAATTGTTATAAACAATAGTAACATCAATTTTAGGCAAAAAAAAGAAAAAAATTTCAAGAATTTTTTTTTCAACGCCAAAATTTTTTATCGACATAATCCTACGTCAGACGAGAGTCAATACTATGTATATGATAACAATATTTTGTTTTTTTGTTTTAGATCACCGAAACGTAAGATTTCATGTACACCGTTTAGGCATCTAAGAAAAGCGGACCTGCGCTTGCAGAAGTGCCACAGCGGCCATTTTGAATATTTTGGCTTAAATTTTTTTTTTTCAAAAACTTAAATATATAACAAAGATAAGAGTTTAAATAGATTTTATGTACGAGCAATATTTTGTTAGAAATAAAATCCGGAAAATAAGCCTGTTTTTCCCCTTGTCACAGTAGACTTCCCCCTTAAGCGAGTTTTGCCAAATTTAACAAAGTGCGCCATTTGTTTAATTCTCGTGCTAACCGGTGTCAATTGGGTACACTAAGTGAAGCCAAGTTCTCCTCAACCTAATCATTCCAACTTAAAGGAGGCCGTTCTCTTCCTATGCTACCACCAGCTGGTACCGCATTGAATACTTTCAGAGCCTGAGCGTTTATACCCATTCGGGCGACATGGCTCAGCCAACGTAGTCGTTGGATCTTTATTCGCTGCGCTGTGCCTATGTCATAGTAAAGCTCATACAGCTCATTGTTCCATCGCCTGCGATATTCGCCGTCGCCAACAGAATCTTTCTCTCCGCAGAATCTTTCTCTCAAACACTCCAAGGGACACCTTATCGGATGTTGTCAACGTCCACCCTTCTGCGCCATACGTTAGGACGGCCACGATGAGAGCGTATAGAGTGTTAGTTTTGTCAAAAGCCCAAAGTAGCACTTGTTGGCAAGATAGATTTTCCGTTGGATTTTCAAGGCTGACATTATTATCGGTAAGCTTCAATTATTATAAATTACGAAACCAAAATTTTCGGAGAGACCCGAAATTCTGGGAACAAAAATTATTGTATGATTTTTAATGGGTAAAATGAGTAAAATAAAAGCAAAAGGGCCTTTGTTCCTCCTAGGAACCACGGGAAATATATATATATATATATATAAATATATCTATATATATAAAATTCAAATTATGTATGTATCTATAAATCGACTTGCGTCCTAAACGCATAAACCGATCGTAACTAAATTTGAAACACGAACTGGATACCTTACCGGGATGGTCATGGGCTAAAAAATATTTTGATATATATAGGGGGCGTGGCACCTCCCATACAAATGAAATTTTTAACAGTCCGTATTTCTGGAAGTATTTACGTTAGACCAATGAAATTTGGGAAGGGGTTATATGAGGTTAATCCCTAACACCTCCAAAAAAACTGAGAAAAACGATAAAGGGGGCTTGGCACCTCCCATATAAATGCAATTTTTCATTGTCCATATCTCCGGAAGTATTTGGGCTAGACAACTGAAATTTGGTAAGAGATTATATAAGGTTAATACCTAACACCTGCATGAAAACTGGTGATAGCTAGAAATGGGGCGTGACACCTCCTATACAAATGGGATTTTTCATGCTGCATACCACTGGACGCATTTATGGTATTGTAGAATACCAAAAATTGGTAAAAAGTTTAATGAAGTTAGTATTTAGTACTCCTAGAAAAAATATGAGCTTAGAGAAAAATGGGGGTTAGACCATTTGATATAGAAACGAATTTATATTATCAACGATAGAGGTATTGCTGAATTGAATGCATTCTCTTATTGGTAAAGCTTTATCGGTAAGTAAACAGTCCAGCAATCTAAGCGAAATATCAATTTTATTTAAAAAAAAATGCTTTAAAAACTACGCCATGCCTAGATAATAATGCCGGTTTAGCTACATAAATATTACACTCAAAGCTATATGATTACGTATGTAAGCTAAAATAGTTTTATTTTGAAATTAAATATGAAATAATCCAAATTAATAAAATAGCAAACCACACACATCAAATTGAAGTGCAATTTTAACTAACGGAAAATATTGACAGTGTACACCACAAGTTATAAAATCATTGTTTAATCGTCATCACTGTAAATATGTAAACAAAAAACAGCTGATGGATTCCATTGTAATATCTATATTCGCAAAAAGCTTTTAGAAAGGGGGCCATGATAATTATGCTGCGTAATTTGGATCCTCCACGTTTATGCAATGGCACAAGGCTAATCATCACGAAACTTTTACCGAATGTTATAGAAGCTATGGTTTTATCAGGAAATTTTGAAAGCCACAAAGTTTTCATACCAAGAATTCCAATGATACCGACGGATATACCTTTCAATTTTAAACGCCTCCAATTTCCTATTAGACTGTCTTTCGCAATGTCCATAAATAAAGCTTAGGGACAATCATTAGCTGTAGCAGGAGTCAATCTAACCCACTCATGTTTTACCCATGTTATATAATATGTAGCCTGCCCCAGAGTTGGCGCACCGAAAAACCTTTTTATTTATACTCAAAATAATATAACAAAAAATGTCGTATATCCGATCGTTTTAAATAATACCTAAATTGACTTAAAAAAGTTAAAGTTGTTTTATTTACATTGCATACTTTTTGATAGAAATGTGGGGTGAAACCCACGGGTATAAGCTAGTATATATATATATAAAATAAAAGAAAATGGCGGCTGCACAGTTTTTCTTTGATGAAGGGTTTTTTTAGTAAGAAGTGCAGCTGTATTTGCAATTTTTAATATAGGGCAAATAAAAAACTATGTTTTTCTCATATATCGATTTAAAAAAAAATGTAAGAAAAATACGTTTAATGTTTTTGATGCTGAAAAGGACAACACCAGGATTTAAAATACATAAAAGTATTTAAGCAATTTTTCCACTTAATGCATTTAAGCAAAAACCAAAAAAAAAAAATATTTGAAATTTCAGAAAATTCAAAGTAAAATTTTGTTACCTTATTTTTTTTTTAATGTGAATCAGACATGTAGCGGCGCCGTAGCCGAATGTTTGTGCGTGACAACTAGGCGGTAGGTCTCAAACTCGAAACACACTGTGAGTACGATACACCAAATGATAGAAAACTTGTTTTTATAATAGCCTAAAAGCATGCGAATGTATTTGTCCCATCAACAATCTTTTCATAGAAAACTATCTACCATTCGGAGGCGGCATAAAATTATGGATCTCTCCATTTTTGGAACAACATAAAAGCTTACACCACAAATTAAAGGAACAGCTCGAGCAATAAAAGATGTACCCGCCAATTATATATGTATATAGGGTGTTTTTAAGAGAACTGGAAATGATATGCAAAATAGAAATATTGTTGGAAATATTTTTTTTTATTATAACCTGGTACATAATTTCGTGGCATTTATTTTTTGAATATAATATCTGTGTCATGTCCACTGCAGGTACGAGTTGCATGGTCCATTCAATCAGTTAAATTTTTGAATCTGAATAATATATATAATAGGCCCAACTAGCGAAAATGCGACGCAAACGAAGGTCATTTGGCTTCAATTATTGCACGAGCTGTATTTTATGGGCACCTAAGACAAGATCCCTGCGTAAAATTTTCCACGTAGTCGAAGGATAAAAGCCAACAAGCTGAGAACGACAACGAATCGACATTTTAGCGTCTTTTTCAACACTTCACTCTATGAACTTGACGAACAAATTAATTTTTTTTAAGTATATTTCCACAATTTGGAGGCGTTGTTTTGGCATTAAACGATTCATGATGGCTTGCCAAACCTTACTGAACAGAAATGTCAACACAGTTTGCCTTCTCAGCTGTCAGACCATAATTATCGATATCTATAGTACTCATGCAGCTTAAAAAGCTCGATATATATGCACAGTGTATTCTCTCCTAACGGACACCTCTCTTAAGCGAACATCTCCCATAAGCACCCCTTTTTTAGTATATTACATACCACAAATCCTTACAAAATTTTAAATTTTTCTCTCCTGAGCGGACAACCCTTCGAATGATGTATTATTAAACTGAACGTCCTGCACTGCAAAGAAGCTGTGTAAAATATCTTGGCGATTATTTCTTTGAAGACCTGGGAAATTTGCAAAATGTCTTACTGGAGTGATTAGCTACCTTTATAAAAAGATATAAGTGGTTTAAACAACTTAGTTAGGCAATGGATACTAAGTACAGGTTTCATAATGGGCCTTAGGGCCACCGATTGTCTTGTCGTAGGCAAGCAACCTGGCTAACCTACGCCCTTACTAAATTTAAAACACACCACAATTTTTTTGAGAATATAGCACATACTACAACAAAAATCGTATACCAAACTTATAAAGGGTCCGCCATATAACTATACGGAATTAAAAATGATATAAAAAAGAAACTACTCAATATTTTTCCAAACTGTTTTTTTTTATTTTGAAGTACAATCCTTCCGGTTAATGATGGAACACAACTTCATTCATATGGTTGCCTCGGCTAGCCATGCACCATCCCATACGATCGGTCCCATTTTTCAACACATTTTCGATTGTTGCTGGTTTGTTGGCATAACACTGGTCTTTGACGGCACCCCAAAGATAATAATCCAACGGCGTCAAATCGCAGCTCCGAGGCGGCCAAACGATATCAAAATTTCGGCTGATAATACGATCTTCGAAGACAGCCCCAAAAGATTTATCGTAGCATTCGCTGTGTGGCAAGTAGCGCCATCTTGTTGGAACCAAATGCCACCAATATTCTCCTCTTAAATTTGTCGGAATCAAAATTTGTTCAACATGGCCCGGTAACGCTCTCCATTGACGATTACGGCCACTCCTCGCTCATTTTCGAAGAAAAATGGATCAATGATGCCTCTCGACCAAAATCCGCACCAAACAGTGACTCGTTATGAATGCATCGGCTTTTCTTCGAGTGCGTGCGGGTTTTCTGAGCCCCAAATGCGCCAATTTTGTTTGTTAACATACCCGCCGAGATGGAAAAGAGCTTCATCCGAAAAGCCGTACCTAATTTTCGTACACATTCTGCAACATTACCATGATTTTCAAAGTAATGTCGCAATATTTCCCAGCGTTCTTTGAGCGTATACACAACCATTTTCGTTCAGCGGAAGAATAGAACTAATTTTCTGTCAAATCAGATGACAGCTAAGTGTTGCCATTCTTCAAATAATACCTAGTTCAAATCCGTAACGATAGATGGCGGGCCCTGTATATTTTTAAAACTCTTATATTTTTAACCAGAATTTTCAGAATTTATTCGGGAATGCCATTTTGTATGTAGCTCAGTGAATTTTGGTAAAAGTGCCAGTTTCAAGCGACTACAAAGCATCGTTGATTTTTGACAATTTTTTTCGTTTTTTATAATTATTATTTTTTTCCACTGTTCAACTGAATTTTTTTGCTAAAGTTAAAGTTTTTGTAGCAAAGTACTGAGGCATCTATATAAACTTTTTCAGTGACCTTGTTTAACAGTTTTTATTCTATGATAAATAAATCTAAAAAAATATTTTTGCACGTTGAACTTTATTATAGGCCATCTCGAGGGAACATATGTTTAAATACTATATTTCTATACATATACTCGTTTATTTGTGCACACATGTATGTTATATGACTCGTATAAATATCGGAAGATTTCCGTTAATTAAACTATTACGATATAGACATGGATTCGATTGCAGTAAAAACTTGTATCTCCTTTCTTTTAACGACAGTCGCTGTACAACTCGTAGATGGACGCATATTCGATCGATGTTCCTTAGCTCGAGAGCTGCAATCACTGGGAGTACGACAGCAAAATTTACCCAATTGGGTTTGCATTGCGCTGCACGAAAGTAACTACAATACAGCCGAAATAAGCCCGCCGAACCCAGATGGCTCTCGCAATTGGGGTATATTCCACATAAGCGATCGCTTTTGGTGCGATCCCGAAGATGGTCGAGAAACTGCAAATGCTTGTCGAGTGTCCTGCCAGTCATTGATTACGGATGACATACGCGCATCTGTGACTTGCGCACAACAAATCATAAGAACGCAAGGGTTCACTGCATGGAATACCTGGAATAATGACTGTGGCAGGGGAGCGAATGTGCCGAATTTAGACGATTGCAATTGAATTGAAATTAATTGTATCTTTGAGGGCCAAAAATAAATTTAACTATTAATAATAAAAATTGTCTAAACCCATGAAGAATCGGTGTTTATAAATTCGCTGCTGGTGCATGCTTTTAATAAAATATAATATAAATGGCAGAGAATAATATGAAAATTTTGTTCCTACTTATAAGATGATTATAAAACCTCGTAAGATGTCTTTGCTCTTACTTAGGATAAAATTAGTGAATTGAGAAACCGTTTTTCTCGCCGTTGTGGTCTTGTGTATTACGACGCTATTGAAGTAAATTAGCGATAGGGATATTAAATTGTATTTGCTTATAGTGATAAGCAATTTGATAAGTTTGCATGAGATACTTATAAGAATCAGACTCGTTTGGATGTGGTTATTAAATAGCGAGACAGACGCCGTAAAACATTTTATTTCGATCTTAGACATATTTACTTTTTATCGCCTTTAATATACAGTCTGAACAACGCTACATTTGAATCTTCTACTCTAAGAAACTGTCCTGTGAGTCTTCTTCTTCAGCGCCCGCAGTCTTAGTTCCGCTTTCCCTACCACTGCTTCAGCTAGATTTTACCTGAGGAAAGTCATACAAGTTGCACGGCACTCCGGTGAAGAAAGCAGATGTTCAACATTGGAATGACAAAGAAAGGTTTTTACTTTATGCTGATGACCCTAATATTTATTCTATTATAAGAAATTATAAATTATAAAAAAATATTCAATTCACAAATGCCCAAAATGAGCTCGAGAAAGTTATATCTTGGCTTAGGTACAATAGGGTTCTCCAAACAGAGGTGTTATTTTGATATTCAATGAAAATTGCTACTTTTTAAAATAAATGATCGGATGTTTATTTCATTATAAAGAGGAAGGTATACCGATAATAGTGGAAAATAACATCAGACAAATGACCACCACAACCACGCTTACAGGACAGTATCCTTTTCATGAAATTTTCCATAACCGAATTGCAATGTGGCTGCCCTATGTCCTTGATAGCCTCACGAATTCCATCTTTGAGGTCTTGAATCAACCCTGGGCTGTTGGCGTAGACCTTCTCTTTCACGTGGCCCCAAAGAAAAAAGTCACAAGGTGTTAAATCACAATATCTCGGTGGCCAATTGTGATCACCTCTTCGAGAGATAAAACGGTCCAGATACTTTTCCCGTAAAATATCAATGGTTTCGTTGCATGTGTGGCCCGTAGCGCCGTCTTGTTGAAAATAAACGTTGTCATTGATCTGGCCATCCAATCAAATTCCGGTCATAAAAAATCGTGAATCATCTCTCGTTAGCGCAATCCATTCACCAATAACACCTGTTATTGGAAAACTATTAAAGCTATTTAAATTCAGTGAAACCTCTCCTAACGGTCGCTTCTATTAGACGGGCATCTCCCTTGGGCGGACACTTTTTCCTATACCGAGATTTAAGTGTAAAATTCGTAACAAATTAATCTCTCTTAAGGGGGCACTCTCTTGATCGAACGCGCACAGCTATTTTCCATAAAATTTACATAAAAAAATCTACTGAGCGGACGCGAACCTCTTATCAAAGGGCTTATTTTCATAACAAATCAAGCAAAAATCTCTGTTGAGCGGACGCGAACTCCTCATAGGCGGATAAAATGTAAGGAATGTGAGTGAGCAGTTACTTACATACATACATACTTACCAACTGGAAAAATGGTACCCCCAGATAAAGTGTGATGTTTTTTAAAACACACATTTAGTTTGGTTTGCGCAGAGGTTTGATATTATTATTTATGAACAACGCAGCTTCTCAATCTCGTGATAAACGTTTACAGAAATACAAAATAATTTACTACCAGCAATACGCCTTCAGTTAGAGACTGGCTTTACTAAACAGTTTGTAAATGTCGTAGAGGCAATACATTTCATAAAAGAATCTTAGGCAAAGGTTCAAACGAAAACCATTAAAACTGTTCCAAAAATCAGGGTTTGACCGCTAGCAACGCTGGCTTCATTAATTCAGTTATCAAAAATCTTTGGCGAAACTAATTCAAATTCTGATGAATTTATAACAATAGATAATGAAACTTGGACCGAAAACCTAGATTTCGGGTTGGATTATGTTACTCATGAGGAAATGTACACGTCTGATATAGATAGTTATGCAGGCGGTTCCATACTTGTAGGGTTAGCATTTCTGATGTAATCTGTGATGAGTTTTTGCTTAGCTGGTTTAGAATCTTGTTTATACAATTCCCGATAGGTCGACATGCATTTTTTAATTTTTTTAAAAACCGCACTATTTCAAAACCGTATAAAAAACCGCATAAAAACAGAATCTACAGTTTTATGTAGGTTATTGACTGAAATGTAATATTTATTTTTATTTTCGTTATTACTTTATATGCACTTATGCACATAAATGATTTCGATTTTTTGAAAAAATACATTCACATTTTTGCTTGAAGGATATAACATCAATATATTTTATTCAAATGTGAAATAGTACTCGTATTAATTAAGAAATTAAAAAGTTCCAAAATAAGCCACCCTCCGCTTGAGCGGACACTTCTCTCGGGCGGACAAAAGTTAACTAACAGTGAGTGTTCTCTCAAGGGATGTTTCACTGTATTTTTGTTTTGCTCCCTTGAAAACATCTTATTTTATCTCTAATTGTTGTCTGAGTTTGGAGTCACTTTGGACAATAAGTTCACTTTTACTAGTCATATTAATTGTATAATTTCGAAATATTAACCCATATTAGCTTTGTAAGGCGCAAAAGCTCAGGATTTACAAATCCTTATATTCCCCAATTGTTCTACACATCGTTCTAAAGTGGAATGTGCACCCTTCATTTGGAGTCCTTATTGTGTCTGTCACATAAATCGTATCCAAAAAGTTTTCATTGACTTTGCTCTACGTCCCTTTCGTTTTCATTACCCCATACCCTCACACTATTCTATATTCCTGCTTACCAATTTGAATTCTCTGCCGCCTCGGCGATTTATTTTGTCTTTAGCCAAGGAGTTGTGGAATGCACCTCTCTTCTGGAGCGAATCTAACTTAATACTCCATTTAGTGCGCTTCGTATTCGATTTTTTCCACATTGGCTTTATAAAAACTCTATATGGAAGGACTGCACTCTTCATGAGAGCTCTGATCGAATTCAATACTATGTATTTACAAATCTATTGGGATTGACTTTGCTTCTTCAAAACATTCTTCAATTGAACTTCTTAATTTTGCCTAATTTAATTTGGTAGATTTTGTGATATTTTTTCTTATTGAATAAGATTACTATTATGTTATTTGTTGTTTTTAGCGGAAATGTAACACTTACAAAATAATTTTTGTTCGATATTGTGACTCTAAGTGCAATGCATTATTTGAACTTCGGAATTAGCTCTTGCTCAAATGTATTAAATGAGCTTAATGGCTCGGGGGACTCTTGTAATGAGTCGCTCCTTTTGAAAAGATCCTGATGCTGTCTATGATTTTTCTTAGTATTTCACAAATCTCAGCAAGAATCTACCTTGAATAATACTTACGTGACGGTCAGATCAATTCATCTATTCATCTGTTTTCGATATTGCCATCCTATTTTTAGTGTGAAGAGGCGATGCCTTATCATCTTCGACGTACTCTCACAAAATTTAAAACTCTGAAAACAATCATTGTTATGCATTTCATTCGATAAATTATAAATATCAGTAGACGTTTTTTCAAATTACAAGTAGGTTAGGTTGCCTGGTTGGCAATAAGCCACGCATAGACCTTTTGGTCCCTAGATAGAGACCGACCTCTATGAATACTGAAAGTAGACATCATGTAGGATGTCAGCGGTTTTGGCGAATTTAAGCAGAGCTGGGAGATCCAATTTTGAGACGTCCTCCAGAACCTCAAACAATGGGGCTCCCAGGCATTTTAAACGCGTTTTTAATAATGCCGGACAGACGCATAGAAGGTGTTCTAAAGTTTCCTCAACATCCTCTCTGCATTTCCTGCATTTTTCTGTGTTAGCAATCCCTATCTTGTACGCATGTGCAGCCAATAGATTATGACCTGTTAGCATACCTATGATATTTCTGCAGTCCTTTCACGAGAGCGTAAGTACGAATTGAGTCAGTTTTTTGTACTTAGTTCTACACATAACTTTTGCATAAATTACAAGTAGACGTTCACAACAATTTGTGGCTAAAAAAAAAAAAAATAGAACTGGAGTGCGAACGAGGTTTAAGGGGATACCGATTTGCGCAAAGAAGCGAGAGATACTCGATTTGAAAGAAAAGGAAGGATTCACGCTAAACTGCTGGCGATTGCTGTAATTAGTACTTGCATCGATTTCTAAGGGTGCAAGACCTATATACAGTAGAAACTCGATTCTTGCTCGTAATGAAAGCCGGGCTCGATGCAAGTTACCATGTTGTCGCAAGTGCTGAGGTTTCTTTCCATACAAATTTAAATCGTTTTTTTTTTACTTTATTTTTATTATATTAATTAAATGCACTGTAAGGCCACAAGTTTCATTTGAAATCAAAGAAATTTTCGAGTTTGGTTTGTTTTGTGCACACTCGCTTGTTCAGTACCACACTGTTTCTGAGGCGTCACAACATCCCAGCACATATTAAATGCTGATACTACCTCCTTTCATGTAATGTTATTCGTATTTAACGTCACGTTGTTAGTTCCTCCACCGACTCTTTCGTCGTCTTCATTACAGTATTCTTCATTTAAATCTGTGGGTTTCGATTGAGGTTCAACAATCCATTGTTCGATTTCAGATTGGGAAACTTGTTGCAATGGCACTACTTCCCGAAGCACAGTTGCAATGAATTGAATATTGGATGCATCATCAGATATCTATAATCGTAACTCCGAAAGAGAATGAAATCGTCACAAATTGAAGTTGCAGTAAGAGCATCCCATCCACTATCTAAAAAGTATATTGTATTTCTCCGGTCGATATTTCACCATGACTCATCGCTAGGCACGAGCAACAATGTAACTTAAAAGGAGCTTTTGTAGTTCAATTTAGTAAGTCTTTTAACGTTTTGATGGAGAAAAACACATTACCGATATTTGGCCGTCGTAGCTCCTTAACTCGGCTTCTGTGGTGAGGCATGGAGCATTAGCAATAAGAAGAAGCGCTTTTTCCGGAAGATTTTGCGCACGAAGGAACTTTTGACTTGTTTATTTTATTAAAACAGGATTCTTTGTTTTGAAAAAAAATTAACATATACTGTGGGCAAAAAGTAAGGTGAATTTGGTTGTAAAATGAAAAATCTTAATTTGTTCTTGTAAATCAATTTCATCCCCTTCAAAATAATCCCCTCTCGATGAAATACACTTATGCCAACGATTTTTCCAATCCCCGAAACATGACAAATAGCCATCAGCACCTTCTTCGATTCAGTTTTTATCTCCTCAATCGACTCGAAACGCGTTCCCCGGAGTGGTCTCTTGAGTTTTGGGAATAGCTAGAAGTCACACGGAGCCAAATCAGGCGAATACGGTGGTTGCGGAACGATATGCGTGGAATTTTTGGCGAAATGGTCACGAAGAACGAGTGCAGTGTGAGACGGTGCATTATCGTGATGCAAAAACCAAGAGTTGTTGGCCCATAATTCTGGTCTTTTTAGACGAATTGCTTCACGTAAACGATGCATAACGCTCAAATAATATTCCTTATTAACAGTTTGGCCAGGTGGAACGAATTCATAGTGCACCACACCACGAAAATCGAAAAAACTGTCATCATGACCTTTATTTTTGAACGACTTTGACGTGCTCTTTTCGGTCTGGCCTCGCCTTTAGCACGATATTCGCTTGATTGATCGGTTGTTTCAGGGTCGTAAGCATAAATCCAAGTCTCATCTCCCGTAATGATGCATTTGAGCTTGTCCTGATAGTCTGAAAGCATTGTTTCACACACATCAACGCGACGACTTTTCTCCAAGAAATTGAGAGTTTTCGGAAATTTCATTCCGCAAACAAAATTTGATGGCACTTCGCTGCTCAATCAAATCAGACATTGTAAAAATCGAAAAATGCACTCTTGGTCGTTAAATATATTACTGATAATGACATTCACATGAAAGTTGGCCCAGATGTTATTAACAGTGATGCCAACTCATGAAAAAAATAACTAGAGCGAAGTTTTAATCCCGCGAAGTTTGACAAATAAATTCACCTTACTTTTTGTCTCTGGAAAAATGGTCCGTGAAACAATTCTTCAAGTAAAACTAAAGTCATCCAAGCACCTTTATTTCCTTTATTTGGTAGTCAACAGGTATACCAATATTTTTTTTTACTGAACGCGAATTCGACGCAATTTATTATTTATTTCCCAATAACCAATATTTTTGCATTATGATTTCCAGCAGCATTTGTACAAGCAAGGAACGCTATTCTCCCCTTATCGATCTTATGTCTCGGAGCCGAGGTTTCTTTTGAGTGCACAAGAGTTTTATCGTAGAGGGAGTCACTGATGATCAAATCAATTTTTCTGTGCAAATTTTTAGCCATCGTATTCCATGTCTCTTTTTAAAGTTTGCAACCCAACCAGCGTGGAAACCCACAGTACTTCCTCGAACTTTATTCGTAAAAACACCAAAAGAGAAAGACAAAGCAAAAAATGTTGCAAGTATCGAGGTAGAAAATGGTGAATGTCGCCAGTATTGAGTACGCAATGAAAAAAAAAAATTATGTTGCAAGTATCGAGTTTCTACTGTATGTATGTATGTAGATCAGGGCGAGTCAATTTTTTGTAACAAGTTTTCGAAAACATAAGTTCTAAGAAAAAGTTTCTGTTATTCGAAAGAGCAAACATTGCATTATTTATGAGACATTATTTCATTCACGTAGCTGTCTCGACTGGCTTCGTAGTAGCGAACTTGATAACGGTTTCTGACTTTATCTCACGAATCGCTAACTCGATTTTTGCCTTAAGGACCTGAATCGTTATTGGATTGTTCGCATAACATCGGTCCTTTACACCACACCACAAAAATAAAGTCTGACGACGTCAAATCACAGCTCCAAGGTGACCAATTGAAATCTCCGAGACGGTTGGTAATTCAATTACTGAACTTGGCACGCTAAAGATCGGCTGTGGCATGGGAAGTGTGGCATGGCACGCCATTCTGCTCAAACCCCAGATCATCCAAGCCCAAGTTTTCAATTTCTGGCCACAAAAAATATTTTACCATGCCTCTGCAGCGCTCATCGTTGACTGAAATGGCGTTTCAAGCAGCATTAAAAAAAACCAACGTCACAAATGTGGCAGTTTTGCTTATTAATAGGTATAGCCGCCGAGATGAAAATGCGCTTCGTAAGAAGAAATGATTGTGATTTATTTTCTATAAACGCACTGTGAGGGCTACACAACAATTTATTATTTAATTTTATTTATTTTATTTATTTTTATTCAATATTTCTCAATATTGTTCAAGCGTGTTCATCGCGGCTTGGTGAGAATCAGCTGGCTACTATTGTCTGTATGGGAAAATAAATCAGAATTAACAAATTAATGTAGATTCGTAGTAGGTTAGGTTAGCCAGGTTGCTTGTCTAAGACAAGACACACCGTGGCCCTAAGGTCCTTTGTGATACCTGCATGTGATTCTATCCCCTAACTAAATTGCTTAAACCACTTGGATCTTTTTATGAAGGTAACTTGTCCCTCCAGTGAGACATTTTACAACTTTCCCAGGTATTCCAAGAAATAATCGCCAAGTTATTTGGCACGGCTTCTTCAAAGTCCAGGACATTCACAAAGGAGATGCTGTACCGACTCAATTTCTTCTTCATCTCCCAAAATCCCGCGAGGTGCACCCATTCTTCTGGTTAAGGTGCCAATAGTGCAGTGACCCGTTATAACTCCTGTGAGGACGCTGGTAATTCATCTCTTGAATCCAAGCGAGCATTTGTCCATTTAAGATTCAGTTTTGGCCAAAGCGCTTTGGAGACCCTGCAGTTAGTAGTCAGAGACCACCTTCAATTGGTTTCCGTGATTACGCTCAAGCCAATCGCAGTGTACAGTTCGTTTAGAGGAATGCTAATGTCCTCTACCACTCGCAGTTGGTCCAGTTCAGAGCCTTTCCTTGGACACTCATCCGCTCTTTCATTTCCTTCCACTCTAGAGTGGCTGGGAACCCCACAAAGTGAGGTGTTGTGTTGTTGATAAGCGAGAGTGACCTCCACATCTTGAATTGATGTGCGCTGAGGCCTAGATCGCTGTTTGGCTACCTACAAAAATGGTAAGGTTTGCTAGATTCGTATTATTTTGCCCGCAAACGTCTCAGAGAAAGCCTGATAAAGATATTTGGACGTTCGAAAAAGACATATCCCTCGTCAATAGAGCAAGAACATCTTATGCATAGTACCGATTTCAGCTTCCTAACCTCATTTCGCCACAAGAGTGATCGCTAAATTCACTCCATTACAGCACAAAGACCATGAGCTGACAACGTAAGCAAACATTTTTTGGTCGCTGAAGCAAATGATATTAGGAATTGGGTTAGAAAAATGTAGAGTTTTGTAAAGCATTTTAAATTTAGAAATAATTCACATAAATAACAGAGACGGAAGGATATATTTGGCTTGTTTGACGTTTATTTCTTATTTTCCTATCAACAAAACAGGTTATTTACACTTATATTTAGCCACCACTCATATAAAATATTATTTGACTTGAGTACAGTTTTGCAAATTCAAGCAAATGCCTAAAATCCGTATTCCCCTGTATTTCGTACGTTTAAGGTAAAAAACTAAACCTTTTGATGAAATGCTTGTATCAAAATCGTAACATATAAATCTACATGCGTATGTACATACTTACATATATAAGTATACTATTTCACTGTCTTAAACGTATGTACGCAAAATTGTCAATAATACAAATATATAATAAATTACACAAACAAATTGTGTAGCATAAAATATCCACTGTTACAGTCTTTATCACGCCTTGCTTTGCTCTGCCAAAGCCAACGGACCAATAGTCACCTGTTCGTTAGGCACTTGGTAACCACTCTTGGGCAAGTATTGCTTCTTACGCGATCGTGGACGCACCAACATGTGAAGCACACACGCCGTAAATGCAAATATTGCAAAGTAGAAGAAGCTTCGTCGACCGCCGTAATGTTTAAAAACCAAACCACCCACCAGCGAACCGATAGAGAAGCCCAAGCCGTCGTCCATGCCAGCCATTAGACCCTGTACTGTCGCCGATGTGCCAGGTGGCGCCACAGCTGATGCATAGGCCACAATGCAAGTGTAACAGAGCGCATAGGTACTGCCTTGGAAGAACAATTCCACACCAACTAAATACCAGGGATTCGGTATCCAAGCGATGAGCGCGAGGCGCATCGCGTAAAAGAAGAAACACATTGTCATGCAATGGATATAGCCCAGCTTCTTGATAATTTCGCCGCTGTAGAAAAAGAAAGGCACCTCACCGGCAAGACACTCGGCAGCAACAACACAGCCTTCGATCAATTTAATCTGCGACATATAGCCCGTTTCGGCGGCCACCTCTTCGACATGCCAAAACATAAAATAGATAATGAATGAGTCGATTATACCGGCGATTGTAGCAAACACCAAAAAGATAGCTATGGCCGGGTGACTGACCAAGTTCCAGACATCTTTGAAAATGGACTCTGACGATGAGAGCTTCGGCAACTTCAGCTTGGAAACGCTAAGCAGATCGAGGCCACTGAAGATAAGCATAACGATGAGGGCTGGTGTAAAACTTTTGAGTGCTTCTGCAGTCCAAATATTTACCGCAATCCCCGCAAGCAGTGCAGTAGCACCAAAGCCTATCGTGCCCCAAACGCGCTGCGCGCCATACTTGCCCTCTTCAGACTCACCAAGCATATCAAAGCAGATTGCGTCCGAAATGGAGTTGACAACATT
This sequence comes from Anastrepha obliqua, assembly GCF_027943255.1. Classification (NCBI taxonomy): domain Eukaryota; kingdom Metazoa; phylum Arthropoda; class Insecta; order Diptera; family Tephritidae; genus Anastrepha; species Anastrepha obliqua. Next base: position 81,491,377 of record NC_072895.1, on the reverse strand, counting down.
AAAGCCAATTGTTCCCAAGCACATAAATATAACAAACAGCCAGAAAGTGGATGTGCAATAAATGTAGTCTGGTTGTAAGTCCGGCGTGAAATGGCATGAAACATTGGTAGGAGTTGTCAACTCTGTTGTTGTGTTATAAGTAGATGAGGTGAAGCACATGTGCGTATCGGCTGGGGATATCACGTTGCTTGTTAAGTTTAGCTGTTGAGCATAAGCTGTTGAGGTAGCCGTAAAGTATGCAAGGAAATCGGTGTTATTTGCACCATCGAAGAAGCAGAGAGCTGGGTGAGCCACCGAGGGCAGCTTTAATATCTAAAGAGAGGGAGAAAAATGTTTGAATGAGTAAACTGTTATATTAGTAGAGCATTTATATTAGTGTAAGTAAATATACTCTAGGGTGGTTCCCTATCTACGGAATATTTTTCTTTTCAAAATGTTTTACTACCACCTCACAGAAATGCCTCCTCTGACTTTGGCGGAACTCCTAACTGGAGAGGAACTCAACTCGCATGTAGCTCTTGCTTAACTATCCTAAGGTGTTGGGCCTTAAATATATTTCAAGATAAATAGTTTTTATAAAACGCAAGTTAGGTATATACTTAAAATCGCAACGGTTTAGGGTCCCAGGAAATTGTTAGGTTAGCTATCACATTCGCGTAATGTGGGTTTTACTGTACAACTGCTCCTTTACATTCGTGGCGAAAATATAGCTATAAAATTTTCAGTTATCACTTTTTCAAATCAAACGTTGCCTTTTTCAAAATAAAGGGAAACTTTTGTCAAATTAAATTAAACCATTTCTAAATTTAGTGAAACTTTATTCAAATTAAATTTAATAACAAAACGCAGAAACGAAAAATTGTATATGGTAAAAAAAACCACATTAAAAAATATATCGTCCATATTAAATCATAGTGCGATATCTTTCTCAATAATACTAACTTTAGCTGTCTTTGATACGCCACTTCTCTGCTTGCTGTGCTTGGGCTTTATTCGCTCGACTTAAAATTTGCATGTGAAAGCAACAACAAAATCATCGAGCAAGATTCGCCATTTGCGAATATACCCTATAGGTTAGGTAGTTCCAGCCCTAATTCCCAATGTCTTGAAACCACTTCGTCTCTCGGATAAACAATCAAATACTATGAATTGCTACTGGAAATCCAAAGAAGTAAGAGTCTACCTACACAGCGATATTGCGTTCTGGCCATTTTACCTTAAAACTTAAAACTGGTATAAGCCACTATAGTCAATACTGCCAACTGTCTTTTCTGATATTGAGCAAGTTTAATTACTCATACTTTTTAAGTGCCTCCAAACAAATATAAAAATAATATTTGCCAGCAATTTTCGGGTGTTGCCAAAGTATGTTTATTTATGCCAGTTGCTCCATATGTTCGTCACTCGCTAATGCTCAGCATTTATGTCACTTAAAGGATCCCGGTGGTCTAGAATTTTCAAAAAATCTACTTTTGTTGATATTTCGAAAGTATAGGCTTTTAAGAATACACTGTAAACTGTAAAATTTTTGTAATGATATTCCCAGTACTTTCGATTCTAGAGCAGTTTTAGAAGGTAGAGTCAGATTCGTCACGCGCCCTTTAAGCCTTCAAACTCAATTATCTCAAAACTTCTTTTTTCGGACAGGTTTGTCAAAAAAAAAACACTTTTCAACCGAATCGACTGAATTTTTACATCCCAAATGATGTTCACAACATCAATGGCTATCGCCCGTACTAGAATCATATTATTATTTTAATTATTTGGTATTTTTTGTATTAAAAAACTGAAAAAACCCCCATTTTTATAGTGTCAAATTCAAAACCGCGCCATTTTGTCAATTTTTTTTTATTCTAGTACCGGACATATGTAGCTACAGCTACTGATTAATATTTTTTTTTTTGTTTTTGTGTTTGAGATAAATAGAAGAGCCAAAATGACCAACAATATCCAGGTCCAATTTTTCGGGAGCGTCAACTTCAGCGATATTTTTAAAATTATTAAAATTAAAAAAACACATTTTTTTCTTAAATTTTGTATGTAAAAGAAGCCTAAAAAATTTAGATATCGTTTTTCATTTTTTTTAATTAAAAAAAAAATTCTTGAAAATACCCTAAATTGTCGAGCTCTACACCAGCAGAACTCTTTAATAATGGTCGGGCATGGAATTATAACCTAGCAAATGTTTTCTTTCTCGGTCTTAGCATAGGAGAGTCAACTGGTATGAATTTCAATGCGCACTTCTTGGGATTTATGGGTTCTTACGTTATCCATAATTACAAACTATTTTTTTTTTTTAATCTGCGACAGTTTCTATTGTATCTAATCTATTAAAAAGGTGGCTCATTAATTATAAAAATAGATTAATGAATAATAATAATGCATAATAAAGGGTCACTAGACTTAAAAACAGTTTAATTTTATTTGAAAAAAGTTTCGTTTAATTTGAAAAAAGTTTGGTTCAATTTGAAATGAAAATTTGAATTTGAAATTTAAATGGAAAATGCTATTAAATAATTTTTCCATGTAAAACCAACCCGTTCGAAAGTATTGAGCAATGCTTGTTCCTTTTAGATATTTCAAAATGAGTTCATTCAAATTTTTTCAGTATCCTCTGACAAAAAACAAACTATGTTTTCTGTGTTGCAGCTCTTTATTTCCTGCATCAATAAAATCGTTCTTTTTTCGAGTAACATTTTAAAATTGGAAGATAGTGGAGAAAAATCAGTACTTAAGCATTCGAACTGAGAAAAATGAAAAGAAGAACTGAAGAAAATCTCGAAATTTAATCTTACAACTGGGCGAAACAACTGGAATTATAACATGGAAGGTATTTGATGGATTCTATCCATTTTTTAATAACTGGTTTATAAATAAATATTCAAGTTACTTAAGAATTATTTTCGAAGTTATGCGTAATATAAAAATCTAATAAAAATAAAACGGGTATGGGCAGGTACTCGTACGAACTTTTAGCTTTTTTGAACATCCAATACTTTTTAGCTATAAGCTATTTTTCAATACTATCAGGGATCAATTTAAGTGAACCAAATTAATATGTTTACAAACAAAGTATTCTACTTAAATACCACTTTTTCTATTTTTTAGATGTTTACTAACTAGCTGATATTTTTTTATAAAAAGGCACTTTTAAAGGCTTGTTGTTATTGAGGAAATCCCAATGTGTTTTTTTTTTATTCTCTGTAAAGCATAATCGATATAATTAAGTTTTGAATATAACCCCCAAAGCTCCTATTGCAAGATCTAAACGAATAGGGTGATATTTCTTGAATAGCCCGCTGGAAATAGACTTAAAAAACTTAGAAACATACAACAAAAGAATCTGGTTTTTTCACAAAGAGCAATGACTCCAAAAAATAATTCAAAATAACCTCACAAGTAATAGTCCAATAGTATTAAATCACAACTTCTGAGAGGTCATTCAATGTCACAACTAGTTGAAATAATTTTATTGTTCGATGTGCCGCGTGGCTACCCCGCCTTGTGGAAACCAGATGTTGTCAAGATCAGCGTCTCTCAATTTCAGTTATTGAAAGTTGATTACCTGCGATATTTGTTTGCAGTGATGAACGATGATTCCATCGAGTAGATCTTGTCTTGTTGGCTTTTGAATCATCTTTTGCCATGATGAAGTTATAAAAATTACTGAATTCATTGAAAAACAAAGGGCAGATCATGGCTGAATAAATAGCGCCGAAAGGTCATGGGGCACATAATGAAACCCCCTTATATGTACATACGTATTCTATACAAAGTAAAAGATAAATATTTTCTTCGACTTGTTGTCTTAAATAAGACTTTTGCCGATGGGTTTGGGTGGTTTTGCAGTTTTATTTAGTTTTTTTTTTAATCAATTTCCACCTCGATCAAAGCCATAAGTATTTCAAAATATCTGTGGGTTGTAAGGCAAATATTCTAGCACGCATATTTATTTTTTCCAATAATGTATTATAAATTACCAAAAATTGGCGCTTTTTACTATACAATTGCAAATATTGTAAAAAGCTTTTCTAAAAGACATAAATGACGGGTATTTCCAAAATTCTTTAGGAGCTATATAGGTAAGAAACATTAGACTGCAATGGGCGTTTTGGAACAAAAAGTAGTGCCTATTACGAGAGTCGTTTGAAAAGTCCATGCAAAGTCAGAGAGATGGCACTGCTGGCGCGTGCCGAGGTTATGTTTAGTTAAAAGCATCTCTTGGAAGAGCACACATAAAGTTCTAGCCAGTTCGGTTGATTTGTTTGTGTTTGGCATTCATTTGAATCGAGGAAGTCGAGTGATTTTCCTTTTCCATCACGGCAATGCACCAGCTCATGCCTCAGTATTTGTGGTCGCAAAATCAAGGGAAATAGGTTTCCAACTTTCCTTTTTTCCAGACTTGACTCTCACGGATCCCTTGGACTACTATTTGTTTCCCAATTTGAAGAAATGGCTGGCGGGAAATGGACAAATTGGACAAATCCTATTATTTGAAAGGGATGATGAAACTAGAACAGCATTGAACGAAGTGTTTAAGCCTAAAAGGAGACTCGCAAAATGAAAAAGATTACCCAAACAATTAGGTAGGTAGGTAGGTAAGGTGGTTGTCTAAGACACACTTAGACCTTTCGCAGGTATATTGTGATACCACTGAAGCTTATCCTTACTCTACGTGTTCCTTTTCAAACCATCCGGTTGCTTTAATAAACGAGCAGAGCTTCGTTAGTTTTAGATGGGCTATGTCCGCTACATCGGTTAGAAATGCTGTATCGAGAGTGCGCAGCCTTCTCATAGATAGGCTTTCACACTCTCATAAAAGGTGTCTGACTGTTTCCTCTTCTTCTGTATTAAGACAGCTTCTACAGTCGAAGTACGGGAGTCCTAACCTTCTAGCGTGTCTGCCTATTAAACAATGACCAGTTAATACACCTATCATTTTTCTTATAGATTCTCTGTTGAATCTTAGCAAGATCTTCGATCGACCGCTGTTCCAGTTCGGCCATGTTTGTCTGCTTAGTTCGCATGCTGTGAGGTTTTGCCAGATTGTATTTACCTTTTTGATGGTTTCCCTGTCTATAAGTAATTTACAAGTGGCTATAGGCATGGGTATCAACATCTTATCCGGTTCGAGATCGAGCGTTGTACCGGTTCGTGTAAGTTCATCCGCCTTACAGTTTCCTACAATGTTCCTGTGGCCTGGTACCCAGATAAGGTGCACCTTGTAGCACTTAGATACGTCATCTAGTAGTTTAAAACATTCTAGAACTGTTTTTGACGAGTGCGTTTTTGATTCAAGCGCTTTTATTGCTGCTTGACTGTCCGAGTAAATGAAGACTTCATTTGTGGATAATCGTTTTTATTTCTTTAAGTCCCTCTTTTATGGCAGTGACTTCCGCCTGAAATACACTGCAATGATCAGGTAAGCGAAATAATTGGCATACTCCGAGTTTATCGGAGTAGACCCCTCCACCTACTTTGTTGTCCAGTTTTGAGCCATCTGTGTAGATGTTTAAGTCATTTTTCTTAACAATGAGCCCGTTATCCCATTCCTCTTTGGAAGGAAATACTGTGACAAAGGATTTATTAAAATTGATGTCCTTGCTCTGACAGAAATCCATTGTGTTGGGAATGCAGGGGAATTGTTCTAAAATTGAAGAGTGTCCTCTTTGGTTCGTTCTGAGTAGGCCGATTTCTCTTAGTCTGAGAGTTGTTTTGGCAGCTATTTGCTTACCGTATTGCTCTATTGGTAAAATGTTAAGCATAATATTTAGTGCATCTGTAGGTGTGGTTCTGAGGGCCCCGCAGATGCAAAGACTGGCCATTCTTTGTACGTGTGCCATGGTTCTTTTAATGTACAATTTATCTAGAGCTGGCCACCATACTAATATGCCGTATGTTAGGATTGGTCTGACAATTACCGTGTAAAGCCAGTATACGATAGATGGGGAGAGACCCCAACTTAGTCCTATCAGCTGTTTACAAGAGTATAATGCTATTGTCGCTAGAGTCGGAGGAGCTATATTTGGAATTTTGTGTTTCCTGGTAAATAGGATGAGTTCAGTTTTATTGGGGTTGACGCTTAGCCCATTTGCATTTGACCAGTTTTCAACCATGTTTAGTAAATCTTGCATGACTTCTCTAAGTGTATTGGGAAATGTCCCTCTTACTACCATTGCAACATCGTCCGCATATGCTACGACGTGTTGTCCTCTCTCCTCTAGGCTCTTTAGCAAGGAGTTTAGTGCCAGCACCCATAGGAGAGGGGACAGCACACCGCCTTGAGGTGTTCCTCTGCTAACTTTTTTCTTGATCTCTGAGGCCCCTAGGGTTGCGATCACCAATCTGCTCAAGAGCATGTTTTTTATGCACTCAACCAGAGCGCCAGAGATCCCGAAATCCGTCAGTGCCTTTATTATGGTTTCCGGTAGGATGTTGTTGAACGCGCTTTCGATATCTATAAAGGCTACCAGTGTGAATTCTTTATTATACACCCAAACAATTAAGTAATTTTAATTTTTCCACGGACTTTTCAAACGACCCTGGTATTGTATTTCTTGTAACTTTAGCGATAACCAGAACTTATAATATCGGCGCTACAATATTGGCCCTGCTCTAGATCAAAGGTGTAAGTGTAACAGAAGCTTCCTTTTCTTTAGTTTGATTCAAAAGTATTATAGTTTATTTCAAGTCTAAAACACCTTTTTTTACCTGAGAGCATTTTTAAGGAACACCTTTTGTACACGTTCAATTCTCTCAATTGCAAAGCCTCCAGATAAATGTGGTATACTCTAATCTGGACCGAGCAAAGGAAGTAAAAAGCTATTTGAGAGAGTAGGGGTCCCAGAATATCGAGCTTTTGCTAGCCATATAAAACCTAATAGTGAGTAAGCAGAGAATACAATAAAGTTAATGTGAGTATTGAATAAAAAATGGGAATCAGAGATCACGTCTAGATCTTTGAATTCATGAACAGATTGAAGTAAAGTATTATCAATGCTATAAGATGATTGGAAAACATTTTGAGTTTTGGTGAAAGTAAATGCACACATTTCTTAATACTCATAGAGATACCAGAGTTACTGCATCAGCGAACGAGCGCATTAATTTCCGTTTGCCACATAGGAACATCCTTATTTTTTCTCATTGCGGAAAATATTTTTAAATCATCAATATACAGAAGAAAGTTGGCAAATGAAAAGCATACTAATATTATTAATATATAGAACAAAGAGAAGATGTCCTAAAATACTGTCTTGTGGCACCCTAGGGATGCAATGAAGAGTTCCGAACATTCCCCCTCAATAGTTACTGTGTACACATCGTCTATCGGATAAATAAGATTTCAAGCTTTGAAAGAAAACAGAATGAAAACTAAACGAGGCTCATTTACGTAATAGAAACGAAGAGAAACTCTATCAAAGGCTTTAGAAAAGTCCGTGTAAACATAATCGACTTGAAAACCTTCAGCAAAAAACAATATTCGCCAGAAGCAGCTATGTTGGAAACTTTAGACCTACCCGTGACAAATCCATGCTGATTGTGCGGGATTAAGCTCCTAGTCGCAAATTAGATATTTTCCTTTACAATTTTTTCGAAACCTTTAGACATAATAGAAAACTTCGAGATCAGACTATAATTGTACAGTGTACAAAAAAAATGTTAATTTTAATTTTACTATAAATAATAATAAATAGCTATTAACAGAAAATAGGTTTGGATATGTTATAAAATTTAGATATTTTAAGTGATAACATTGAAAGAATGTTGATTTTTAATGAATAAAATATCAATTTGTTCCACTGAGTATACGTGTAAAAAATTGGTTAAACAAAGAAAAAAACAATAATTTAATTTTTTTCATCTACAATTGCGAATAACTTTTCAAAGAGCAATTTTATAAAAAAATGTTAAGAAACCTTTTTTGTACAGAATTGAATTTCCTTACAAAATCTTTATTGTTCGTTTTTTTATATTTATTTGTTGATAAATTGCAGAATTTCAAAATAAAAAACTTAAATAAAAAAGCTTGATTACTCGGAAACGACTCATCTGGCAAATATTTTGAAAGAGACCTTTTTGTAGGGAATTTAATTTACTAAAAATCTATGTATACAAAGATTTTTTCACCTCAGTAGTTTGGGAGCTTTGACGCAAAATTGAAAGCACAAATAAAAAATAAAAATTGAAGGTGATAGACCTCTTAATATTAATATTAAGGGCTCTAATCTTCACAATCACATTGAACAAGATTTTCGATATAGTGAAGAAAACAAAAAGTCGATTTTTTTGGCCCAGTCTATTTTACACATCATTCTTTTTACCACTTTTCAAAATAGGGATGATAGTTCTGGTTTTCAAATCGTTGATAAAAACTCCAGAAGATGGAGATTTATTGTAAATTATTATAGTTTGAGAGGAATTACGGAATTATAGGAATTACGAACAGTCAATCCTTATCAATCTGCGAAGATCATCATTTCCATCATTTCCTGCGTAACTAAAACACTTCACCAAAATCTGATTTGAACCACCCTAATTCGCACATAGATGCATGCATAGTATATTAGTTATATAGTCGATGGAATTAAAAAGGTGATCGTAAACGTAGCAAATTCTTGTGCACACATACATACCTCTGAATCGCAGTTGGACACATTCGAAGCTATGAAACTGACGCTCCAAGTAGCATTTACATCATCGATAGCCTGCAGTGCTGATGGCGGTACGAAATAGAAGGCGGCATAAGCGAGTGTCATCAGGATGATTAGCAGCGAGAAGATAAATTTGCGGAAATGCTAAAAACAACATCAGCTTAATTGAAATATTTTTTTGTTACATTGTAAATTTGTGGCACAAGTAATTACCGAAAAATAGTCAGCAATATAGCCTACAATCGGTTTCGCTATTACATACATAATTGGCAGGACCGATGTTATATAGCCCATAATATCCGGTGGAATGCCCAACTGTTTTCCATAAACCGACAGTTGTGGCAGAATTGGACCCATTGCTGAATATGATTGAAGCCAAATGGATTAATAGCAAATAGAATTAAACAACATCGAGCATAAAACTTACCCGCCATGAAGAAGAAGAAATGTGCCTTTATCGGCAAAAGCCGTTTGTTAACTTTTACCATTATCGCAACACTTTTTAAACGCCGACACAGAGAAAATTGTATGTAGCACCTAGTTGATTGTCGTCAAACACTTACAACTCATTAACTCCATCCGTAAGTGTTGCTGATTTTTTACTATCTGCATATCCAGTTGCGCTTTGTCGGTAATGACAGCCTCTTTACGCGGTTTCGAAAGACAATCGTGGATTTTTATCGTCTTCACTTCGTCTAAAAAAATCGGCAAATTTTTTGTAATTTTATTAATTGATATGCGAAGCTGATAAGCGTTCTTCTGCTCCGTAGTCCGCTCAGCCGTTTGGCTGTAGTCAAGAACAATTCACAAAAGTCGTCAAGTTCTTGCTCAGTGTATATTTACTCGCGCTGTTTACACTGGCGCACTGGTGTTATTGCCCTCTGATAGTTGTTAGTTTAATGTCTAAAAATATAAACAAAAAGGCTTACTTAGTTTCACATTATCTCCAACTCAATTAGCAGGTATGTGTATGGAACAAGATTTATGCATACATACGTACACACATACACGTATGCATATGGAGTAAAATAATTATATTTTCCTTGTTATCAGAATACTTGGCGCAATATTCAAATCTTATCAAATATATAACAGTTTATGAACACCAGCTCAGCTCTTCGTGCCTGACACACATTCTTAGTTGTTTATACTAAGTAAATCAGAACCACAGATTATATGAGCATAATTTTGTAATTAATTTATTGTTTTAATGTATTTTATTATGATTAAAAACAAGCCGATTAAAAACACCGTTCAATATTTTCTAATGAATTTTGTTTTAGTAGAAAAGTTATAAGTTGTATAATAATTGGCACTTACGCCCTTTTTGTTGTGTGTTGTGCGTCTCGATGACTTCCACAACTGGAGGGACCTATAGTTTTATGGCGCCACGGAACGGCAGATGGAGAGTTTTTTGATGGCAGAAATACATTCGCTCTTAGAAAGGCATTGACGAACACCGATGAGTGGTTATTACGAGCCTTCGAGAGAAATATTCTTCGCAAGATCTTTGAATAAGATAGAACCACGAGCTGTACGCCGAAATCGACGTAGTGAAGCGCATTAAAATTCAGCGGCTGCGCTGGCTATATCACCTTGAGCGAATGGTCAATACCGTTCCAGCAAAGAAGGTGCTCTTTTCGAAATGTACTAGTGGAACTCGCAAAAAAGGATGTCGTCATCTACGTTGGGAAGACCAAGCCGACGGCGACCTGACCCCCTTGGTGTTTCTAAATGGCTTCAACGCGCGCAATGTAGTGCCGATTAGTGCATTTTGGTAGCGGCCAAGACCGGCTACCGATTGTAGTTGCCAGTATTAGAAAGAAAATGTGTTCTAACCATTGGTGCTTTGTGCCGTGAGCTTCGAACCTGCGCACTTCCAAATGGTAGTCATGCACCAATCCACTCGCCTACGCCCGAATTTCAATCATGCAAGCTTCAGCTGAGCCAAATTCTATAGCATATTTCCGAGGACTTCGATATTTCTGGGTTCTCTATAAGATATCGATATTTAACGGCAAACCACAAAAAAGGCAAACTGCAAAATGCAAAATGCAGCTGACATCGTCAAAACAATTTATCGAATTTAAAGCACAAAAGTGCGATTCTTGGACTTCTTGTATGGCACATTTGCTAAAACCAAAACACGTTAACGTCCAATTCTTCAATATGTTGTCAAAAATAGTATGGATAGGATACCGCTGTAGTGGTTTCCGATGACAACAAAGTTTTGCAGAAAAGTGGATCAATAATGTCAACGCACATAGCGCGAAACAGCCGATCTAACAGAAGAAAATTCAAATTTTCAAATATGAAAATTCTCCAATTTTTAATTTACATTAAATTACTAATCGACTATTGAGTCTATAGATACCCTGTGTTTTGCTTTTTATTTTTATTATTCGTGTTCAAATTTTTGTATCAACGATCTGGTAAATTCTGCCAGTTAGCGGCAAGCTTAGCGAATTGATCAGTGAAAGAAAAAGATCAAACGAAAGAAGAAAGTGGTGTATAATCAGAAGAGGTTGAGGCAAGTCGTAACCCTTCCTAAGGACAAACTAAGAATGCTAATGCACTGGTACCAGTTGTTTCTGTGACCAACCCCCAGAAACTCACACACAACTTCTTTTCGAACGTGATGCTATAGTGCGAAGAAGGATTAAATATCTCGCCCAGAAGAAAGTCACATACGCTCAGCCCAACCCAGCTCCATCGTAGGTTTATGGAGAGAGCTGTGTTTGGATGAAGTACTGTGATGAGTAGAGGGCACAAAAACCGTGTGATCGAGGTGCATATCTAATTTGTATTCATTCGTTCATTCAACATTTAACATTTTTTTGTTTAAAATCTTAGAATACAACATAATTAAAAAAAAAATTCAAAAATAAATTTCCGCCAGTTTTTATGCAATTTAATAAAAGATTCCTTGCCTACCCATTGATTTCTGTTCCAATCGCTAGAATATGTATCATGGTCCAGTCGAGCCTTATAATTTCCTATATTTTTCAGAGAAATTTACGAGAGTGTCCGAAATACTCGTGAAATCGCTTTTGTATGAAATATCGTTTAAACTAAAACAAGGCGCGAATTTCCAATCGAACTAAGACAAGTTTTACTACTGGATTTGAGCTAACAGCAAAGTTGTTAGTATTCTTAGGGTATGACTCATTGAAAAACTACAAGGTGTCGAAATTCCCCAACCACTTATTTTTCAATATATTATACCTGCATCTACTTGGAATTGCAATTAAGTTGTAGCTCGCATGTTGATGAGAATAAGTTGAATAAACACGTTCAAGACGAAATGATTTGGTGCGTAACAAAAAAATTGGCTAATGACGTCACTATGCCATAGGTAGCCGGCGCTGGCAGTGAACAGAAAACAAGGAAAAAACATTTTTTGGTTCACTAATGCAAACTAAGTAGATATAAAGATGTGTACTTGGGGATACCCGCAATTTGATGGACAGAAAGGCATATACGTTTGTATGTATTAAGTAAACTGGCGTCAATAGTTTCGCTGCTGAGAGTTTCTCAATGAGAATTTATGGAAACTTGTTCGCTATCTCAGCTTCCCTACTGACTCTGAAATGATATTTTTTTCATTTTTTCTTTCATTTCGAATGTTTGCCTCTGTGTCTCTGTGAAAATTAATAATTTGAATCATAAATCATTTGTAAATCGACAAAAAAAATTATTTACCACGACAAAAGATAGTATATCAACATTTTGACCAGTTTTCACCTTTTTTTTCTAATATTTATTAGCTTTTTATAAAAATATAGCTCATTGTCTAACAAAAACCATATAAATCCGTGTTTCAAGCTCCATACCAAAATTAGAAAAATTACACAAAGTTTTCATCCCAATTCCACGATTTTTAATTAGAATTTCTACAGAATTTTTTAGTTTCCAGTTTTATAGCTTACTAAATTTTTGTAAAGTACAAGTTTAAAATAGATGAAAAATTCCATTAATTTTTTGTAATTTTTTTCACTGACGGTGTTGCGGATTTTCTAAAAAAAATCAAAATTTGTCCTAAAGATGCTTAGACGTAATAGTCCGGGAGCCAGGGGTCGATTTTGGACCACGTTTTTATACCGTTAAGTTCTTGGCTATACTTGTGATTTAGCTTTCATGAATATCGAAAGTGAACGTCAGCTGGCGCACCCGCGGTGGGTGTGATTGTGGGAGGGTACGAACCGTGTCGAAAAAAAATTTCTACCAACTCATTTTATACCGGCTGAAATTTTTTTGTGTATTGTTGGCATTTAGTAGAATAAAAAAAAAATAGTCAGCTGCGCGGTTAAACATTTTTTTTCGACACGTTCCGCAGCATCCCACGCACGTACCCAGCGCTACTGGACCAACTGACGGTTAGTTTCGTCATCCATTGGATGGCGTCTGCCTTCAGTATTAAAATCAGTCGGCATGAAATGATGAAGTCAAAATGACCCCCGGCTCCCGGACTATAACGCTTTGGTTTGGGCTTCCGTTTGGGCTCATGTTTATGCTATGGATGTACATTTTTTTGGTTTTTACAACCCGGGATTTTTGGTGCCTCGTTATTGCAATCCCGTAATTACGGTTTCACGATGGTTGCCTTTATATGGCATGTGATATGTAATGTAATGAAAACAGGAGAGGCTCAGCAGTATGCCTGTATTTATACAAAGCGGCTGCAGGTAAAAGATGGGGCTTAAAACCGCGTATAGTACCCTGGCTAGACAGCGATTGGAAGTAATCTTCTCTTCTAAGAAATCATTGTTCGGTGGCCAACATTAGAAAATATGGTACCTAAGAACAAAATGGCGGCCGCCGTAGCCGAATGGGTTTGTGCGTGACTACCATTCTGAATCCACAGAGAGAACGTTGGATCAAATCTCGGTGAAAGCACCATAAAGAAGAAAAAGTTTTTTTCTAAAAGCGGTCGCCCTTCGGCAGGCAATAGCAAACCTCCGAGTGTGTTTCTGCGAAGAAAAAGCTCCTCATAAAAAATACCTGCCGTTCGGAGTCGGCTTGAAACTGTAGATCCCTCCATTTGTGGAACAACATCAAGACGCACACCACAAATAAGAGGATGAGCTCGGCCAAACAGCCAAACAGGGTGTACGCGCCAATTATTATATATATGGGACGTTCCACGTCAACCGGTACACTAGCCGGTCCAAAATTCTATGGGACCGATTTTGAAGACCAAGGTCTCAAAATGATCGTCTGAATGTCCACTATTGAAAGCCGTCTGGCCCATTGAGAAATTCAATATGACGTCCAAATTATGGCGTCTAAGCTGACTAAAAATTAGAGTTTATTTAAAATCTTGTGTGCTCCTAAGAAAACCAGGAGCAATGAAAAAAAAGTAATACTGATTCTTTATGTTCTTAGGGTCGCAGATTACGATTTCCGAAGCAGATTTCTAAAATTCAAAATGGCGGATCCAATATGGCGGCCGAAAATATTAATTTATTTCTATTTATTTAAAATGTATTTCTAAGGGGTTTTTGGGGTCGCTGATTACGAATCTGAAGTCAGATTTTTTAAATTCAAAATGGCGGATCCAATATGGCGGTCAAAAATAAAAAACACTTATTTCGATTTTTTTGAAACCTGTTTTAAAAAGGTTTTTGGGGTCGCTGATTGCGATTCTGGAGTCATATTTCAAGAATTCAAAATAGCGGATCCAATATGGCGGCCAAAAATATTATAAATAACGTTATAAAATAAAAAAAAAAATATATATATAAAATAAAATAAAAAATGAAATAAAAACAAATTTTGGGACCACCAATTTTATCTGCTAAGTCAATAAGAAGAAAACGACCTTCCTTCTTTAGATTGAAAAAACAAAATAAAATCACATAAAGTGAAATTGAAGCACCTTGAAATACACTGTGAGAGTAAATGGAATAAATGTTTGTCAAGAACACAGCTACAAAAGACCCAAATAGCACGTTATCGCTGCAACATACACGTACAATTACAGCAATGAAATAAAAACAAATTTTGGGACCACCAATTTTATTTTATTTTATTTTTTTTTTTTTTTATTTTATATATAAGAACAAAAAGGAAAGGCGACAAAGGACAACATCCATTCTTATCACAGCAGCGCTGCCTTCTACCCCAACTAAGGCTCTTGAAATTTTATTAGACTTTCATCAAATCCCAGAAATATTTTAATGGGATAAAGTTAAAGACCTAGTCCCGAGGTTAGTGGCTATCTTCACCAACGGTTCAATACTAAATAATAGGGTCGGGAGTGGTATTCACTCAGAAGTGCTGCAGCTAAACCTAAGTCTACGGCATTATGACCATTGCAGCGTTTTTTAAGCTGAGTTGATAGCTAAAAGGAAGGCTGCGCTGTGTGTCAAGAACTCCTCTAATGCAGCACAGTCCATCACTATTTACTCTGACCGTCAAGCTGCCATAAAATCTCCACAATGTAATAATACTTCTTCCAAAGTAGCAATTGAATGCAGAGCTACATATTCTTAATAAGCTGGCTAAGCGGTGTACTACGAACGTTGTCTGGGTTCCTGGACACAGAGACATTGCTGGAAATTGCAACGCGGATGATCTTAAATCAGTCAACTCCAGCCAATATGTTGGCATCCCTTAAGCCTCAAGCAAGCTGTGGATACATCGTGTAAGCCTCATCAATATGGACGCTCATCATTTGACCGTTTAGAGCTTTCTAGTGTTAAATAACTCTAACTCAAAATGCTGGGCTGTAAATCTTCGAATTGACTAACTTTAATGAATCTGTATTAAGTTTTTTAGTTAGTTCTCCGAGTGGCAATTTACTAGGATATCGATTAATCGAATTAATTTTTAATTTGTTCGTTTTTTGACCTCTTAAGAGTAATAGTACCTTAAATATGGTATACAGGTCTTAAAACATTTCTTTCTACAAAAAAATATTATTTAAATCCGACAATATTCGAGGTAATAATCATGAGAAAACAGGGAAGAGATTAACATCTGTCACTCTTGGCGTTAAAGGTCCCTGAAAGACAATTCCGTATCAAATAAGTGTGCATTTTAGTATTATCATTCATAACAAAACTACTTTGCAAACTACTCAGTTTTGTGCTAGGACCGGGGGAAAAATAAGTACTTTCCCCTTGTGATATTATACGAGTCCATTACTTTAAAAAACCTGTTCATAGTTGTCGTCACAAACACCTCAGTGTATAAAGTAGTTGTAGTTGTATTTGAAAACAGTTAGAACTACATATGTACATGTATTTAAGTACTAAAATTAACTGATATTATCTTCTTCTTCTTTTTGATTGGCGCGATAACCGCTTAGGCAATTTTGGTGGAGTTTAACAAAGTGCAGCAGGATTACAATAAAAAATAGCAACAAACAACTAGCAAAGGGTGGCATTTGTGGATTTTGCTGTTACATACTTCTCAAATATTATATTACAAATATCTTTTCACTTGTTGTTGTGTCATTGTATTGCATAAAAAGTATTCCAATTCGTGCAGTTGATGCGCCGTGCAAGGGCTTGCAAGATTAAGAGAATTCCCTTATCGTTCAGAAATTCAACTTTAGTGCGGAACATTCGCAGCGTGCTAATTGCGTGACTACCCACAGTATAGTTTCATACATATATATGTGTACATCTGCGATCAGAATAATAGCAACGCGACAAATTGCACAGTTTTGACTATTTTTTTTTTTTTAATTTTTGTATAAAAATAACGTTCATATTTTAGCAAAAAACATACATATAACTCAGACTTTCAAACTTTGTACAACATTTTGAAAAATTCAAAACTTCAAACTTTTTAGTCCAAATTTTCAAAGCGAATCTATTAAAGTTGGTATCGGTGAATCAGCTGATTTGCTTTTTTTTTCTTTCGCCATGCCCTTGTGGCTGTCAGCACAGATTGAAGCCGACGAACTGAGTGCTAATGGCGCCTTCACCAAACAGTTACTTTATTTTTCGCGATTTTCACAAGACTGACGTCAGGTACCTATCCAATACAAAGCAAACAAACAAAATAAACGAAATGCTTGTGAAAATTCGGTGAATGATTTGGCCATGTTGTGATTTGTGAGACTTAAACTAATCGAGATAATGAAAACGAAGTGCCGTGCTTTAAATTGTGAAAGCACAAATTGATATAATGCCTCCAAATGCAGCATTTTTGCGTTTTTATGCGGAAGATCCATAAAAAATAATGTGTGTGTATGTGTATACTTTCTTGTTTTAGATAGTTTCTATTGCTTTTGCCTACTATTCCTTCCTCTCATTTTGTTTGTTTATTCATGGGTTCTGACGGTATAGCGAAGTCGGAAGACCCAACCATGTATTCTATCATCCTTTTTTACCAATACTTTGTCCAGGCAATCAAACATACAAAACACTGTTGTTGGTCTAGTGTCACCACCTTCAATGAATGCGCCTCAAAATGTTTCCTAAAATTCTAACTAAACAGTTCGAAGTTTTATTGAAAAGTTTAATTGTTCAAAATTTTGTAAATTTGCTTGAAACGTTAATTTGTCTAGTTTCTGTTGTAGTAATAGGACTATGAATAAGTTCGTGCGGTTTTTTTTCGAAATTTGAAACTTTATTGACGTAAAATGGTTACAAATTTAATATTCAAAGTATTGTCCATCGCTTACTACTACTTTTTCCCATCTTTCTGGCAATTCACGGATTCCCTTTGTGAAAAATTCGGTCGGTTTTGCCGCAATCCACGAATCGATCCATTTTTTGACTTCATCGTAATTACGGAAGTGCTGGTCAGCCAGGCCATGTTGCATCGATCGGAAGAGATAGTAATCGGATGGCGCAAGGTCTGGACTATACGGCGGGTGGGGTAGGACATCCCATTTGAGCGTTTCTAAGTATGTTTTGACCACTTGTGCAACATGTGGCCGAGCATTGTCATGTTTCAAAATAACTTTGTCGTGTCTATCGGCGTATTGCGGCCGTTTTTCTCGCAGTGCTCGGCTCAAACGCATCAATTGTCGTCGGTAGACATCCCCCGTAATCGTTTCATTCGGTTTCAGTAGCTCATAATACACAACACCCAGCTGGTCCCACCAGATACACAGCATAACCTTCAGGCCATGAATATTCTGCGCCGACGTCGATGTTGAAGCATGGCCAGGGTATCCATACGTTGCCCGACGTTTTGGATTGTCGTAATGGACCCACTTTTCATCGCCAGTCACAATTCGATGCAAAAAACCCTTTCTTTTGTGCCGTTGAAGCAGTTGTTCGCATGCCATAAAACGGCGTTCAACGTCTCTTGGCTTCAATTCATACGGCACCCAATGGCCTACCTTTCGGATCATTCCCATGGCTTTTAAACGTTTGGAAATGGTTGATTGATCAACTCCCAAAGTTTTTGCAACCTCTTCTTGCGTTTGAGCCGGATCTTGATCGAGCAATTCCTCCAATTCGGTATCCATGAACTTTGGCGGCGCACCCTCGCGTTCTTCGTCTTCCAAGCCAAAATCACCACTTTTAAAGCGTGCAAACCACTTCTGGCACGTTCGCTCAGCTAGAGCATGCTCACCATAAACTTCCACCAAGATACGATGACTTTCGGCTGCTTTTTTCTTCATATTAAAATAATGAAGAAGAATTCCCCGCAAAAACACATTATTTGGCACGAAATTCGACATTTTCAAGTGTGGTAAAAATATTGTTGTTTACGCTTCAAATAAAAAACTTATACTGACGTTTGTGCCTTACGACAGTAGCTCTCCAATGAATGTTTGGAAATGTGGATCGATGGAATAATAATCAAGTTACGCCATCTGTTGTAAAACCGCACGAACTTATTCATAGTCCTATTATAAAACCTTATTTTTATAAAAAGAAATATAAAAAAATAAAGAAATACTCTAAACTTTACAGTATGTCACTCTGCAATTATTATGAACACAGGTGTATGTACATATATAAGTATGAAGCCAGTAAGTATTACTCGTTGCGCGTGGCGTGAATAACCCACATTTCATTCAAAAACACTATATTTATCTTTAATAAATCAAACACACTACTATCTGTTTTAGCGTAACTAAATAGACTGAATATATATGAAGACGGAATATTTTTATTGGTTTACTTTTAGCAGCGTTTGTTTCAGAATTCACAATCTTCTAAGAAACCCAAAGCCCTTCAGGATGATGGATAGGAGCTCAAAATTATTCCTTGAATTGTTTTTAAATATTAAAAGAAAGTTGTGCCTTGGTTTATAGATGCATTTTTATAAAGAAGCATTCATTATTGTAGGAATGAATAACATAAGGTCTGCCGAAAGCTTCTATCTTTTCCAAGCTTTCACAATCGTCATCGTGAAATCCTCCAATGAGAGCACCAAGCCACAATGAGCACCAACAGTAACAGTAAAAGCTTCTCAAAAGAGTAGTGTCGTAAGTTTTCCGATACCCAAAACGCCAATTTCTTTTATTCAAGTGAAAATTGAGCTTCGTCTAAAAAGTTGTTTCTTTTCTTCGTAAACCTATTTTTCACAGCTCCCTTATTTTCGTAGTAGATTTTAATTATTTCTATGCGGTTTCCGACAGAAATTGAACTAATTTTGGTATTTATTTTGCAGATTTTGTACTTATCACTTATCAATACTTGTAGAGACGTCACCGAGCTGTGATAGCTGTAAAAACAAAACCCAGCTAAAAACTGAACTTGAACCTGTACCTATACCTATATATAATAGGGAAGGCAATCCCGAAATTGCTGCCTGTTTTGAATTCTGATAATGCCGGGAAAAGTCGCTTTAAATCTTGGGATTGTTGAGTTTAATTTTTTTAGATCAGACGTAACACCTCTTTTAGAAAATGGCTGAGTCTGTATTTGACGGACAATTGTGAAACAAATAATTGTATAGCCTGAGCATAAAGGCATAGTTGAGACCTAGTAGTTCACATACTTCAATTAATAGCAAGTCGTATGACAGGTCAGTAGTTTTGATTAAGGAATTTGATCTTTTTTCTAGATAGAGACAATAGCCTTCTTCTTCTTCTTCGTCCTCGCCATGATCTCTTAGTTGGGTCGGCCTGTTCGTACATAATCTCCAGGTTACTGGGCCCTGGGTTATCGCTTCGTTGACATCGCTTCGCTGTGTATCGTTTTTAATGGTGTTTAGGCCAAATTCAAAGGGTCGGCTACGACCCAATTTCTTTGTTGCATGCTGTTCCGGTCTTCTCATAATGTGCCCATACCAGCATGATGACAACTACCTCTGATGTTTTTATTACTCATCTGATCCAGTTTTATTACGCCCGATGCCCATCGCAGCATTCTCATTTCCGCTACATGGATTGTTTATTCCTGTTTAGCAGACAGCGGCCAGCACTCTGAGTCATACGCCATTGCAGGTCTAATCACAGCTCTATAAATTCTGCTTGTTAATTTTATTGGCATCTTTTTGTCACGCAAGACTCCCGACATTGCGCGCCAATAAATATTGAAGCAGAACGGTTATTTTCTTCTGATGGCTTTATGTAAATAAAAATAAATAATTGGCGTGTACACTTTTGTTACGTGCTTGGCCGAGCTCCTTGAAGGATAACACTTTCAATGCTTGACTTTTTTTAAGATGACACTTTTATGATAACAAACAAACTGTTAGTAAGACAGGGCGAGTCCATCCCTGGTTGGGCCGAGATGTATATCACATCCCGGACATTTGAAGATCTCCTTTAGCTTTCGGCTTTCCGACTAATGCTGTGTATTTCAGGCTAAACTGATGGCAATAATAAAAGCCAAGAAATTGATATAGTGAGATACGATACCTGAAGATGATAGCATTCTCACTGATAACCAGACGGCGATAAAATCCCTCACAAAGCAGTCGACAACCTCTAAGATAGCCATGAAATACCGCACATCTCTCAACAAGATGGCTGAGGCATTTCAATTGCATTCATTTCATTTTCATTTCGAAAGGTAACATCTGGTCTTCGCGACATTTAGGGGAACTGCAGGTAGTTGAACTCCCGAGACTTGGCACCAAGTTGGCTGATAAGTACGCAGACAATGACGTAGGTATACCCTTTATAGACTTATAATCTACAAATTTTTAAGAAAATTATAAGAACAGCGAATGAAATACGAGGCGTAATGAACCCACCTGCAGATTTGCCCGACGATTTTGTTCGACTCTCAATGTTACGCTAAGCCAAAATAAGCATAGTCTTAGCACTTTCATTTCCGTTATAATGAGGCACTGCCTAACAGGCAGGCACGCCCAGAGGATGGACGCGCAGACACATGGCTTCCGCAGAAACTATCTAAATGAGGAAGAGGAAGAGACGATCTCGCACAGTTGAAAGTTGAAAGATCTCAGTGCTATGGAAATCAGGGATCTTCTACACTTTTTGAACAGTTCAAACGGGTTTGAGAAGAAATAAGGACAAGTTCTCCAGGCGGTATCGCACTGTGCTCTGAACCTGAGTGTATCCCATAATGGACAACCGCTTCAACTTGACCTAACTTTAAGAGTAATTTAATTTTCTAAAAAGTAGTTCGAAAATATATTTGGAATACAACAAACTTAATTTTGGGTGTTATTTGGATGTACTATAGAATTTTTAGAAATTTCTAGCTTTAAATAAATCAAATTATAATCTGTTTGTTGATGAATTATGAGCATTCGCGAAACGTCTGGCAACAACACTGAGGAACTAAAATTAAACATGAATACGAGACGGCAAGAAAGAATTTTGCCAGAAAAATTCCCACATCAAGAAAGTAGGATAGTTGTTAAGCACGTTTTTATTGTAAAGGGTGCTTAAATTTCAAGGGCCGATGTTGAATGTGAACCACACCTAAACGTCAAGCTTTTTTCTGCATTTCATTTGACATTTTTCAATTTCAGATTAACTCAATTTGAACCATGGAAAGATACACAATCGAGTAACGCGTTAAAGTTAATCAGGCTTATTATAAAAACGGGCGTTCAAATTAAAATGCATATCGCGCACTTTGTGATTTTTTCGGTCAATTTAATCGTCCAAATGTGCGTACAATCGGAAAAATTGTACAAAAGTTTGAGCAAACCGGGTCTGTAGGAGATGTGAAAAGACCAGTGCATGCTCGTACAGCTCGTACTGCAGAAAATATTGCTGCTGTTCGCGATAGTGTGGTTGAAGAGACGTCCACCTCAACTCGTTGTCGTGCCCAACAATTGCACCTCTCACGCTCGTCGTTGATGAATATTATGCATAAAGACTTGCATTTACACGCTTACAAGGTGCAATTGACTCAAGAACTAAAGCCTCTTGACCATTTCAAGCGTCGTCAATGGTCAGAATGGTGGCAGGAAATGGCAACAGTGAATAACCAATTTTCGAAGAAAATCATCTTCAGTGATGAGGCACATTTTCACCTCGGTGGATTCGTCAATTAGCAAAATTGCCGCATTTGGGCGAATGATAATCCAAGAGTGATTGCCGAAAAACCAATGCACCCACAAAGAGTGATTGTTTGGTGCGGTTTATGGGCCGGCGGCATCATTGGGCTGTATTTTTTCCAAAATGAGGCCGGTCAGGCAGTTACTGTGAATAGTGTACTCTATCGTGAGATGATAACGAATTTTTTATGGCCCGAAGTGGAAGATATGGATGTGGACGATATGTGGTTTCAACAGGACGGTGCCACTTGTCACACAGCTAACAAAACAATGGCTCTTTTGCGTGAAAAATTTGATGGCCGAATAATCTCACGTCGCGGCGATGTCAATTGGCCGCCAAGATCATGTGATTTGACACCGTTAGACTTCTTTCTTAGGGTTATTTGAAAGAAAAGGTGTATGTCGATAAGCCAGCAACAATTCAAGAGCTAAAGGATGAGATAATTCGGCACATTAACGGCATAGAACCTCAATTATGTCTCAGCGTCATCGAAAATTTGGACCATCGGAGGGAGGTGTGCCGCCGAGGCCGCGGCGGCGATTTGACCAATATTTTGTTCTATATATAATTGAGCCATGCTAATATTTTCATAATAAAGAGAAATGACAATAATTTCCTAAAAAAATTGTATTTTATTAAAAATCAACACCGGCCCTGGAAACTTAACCACCCTTTATAAGCAGTGTTGCATGCGCACAAGGTAATCAGTCTTAAGTTGAAGGTGTGGCCAGTTGTGTTGCCATTAGTTTTTGAGTTTTATTTAGCAATCCAGTGAACGAACTCAAACGAGACGTGTTTTTGTTTATTTGATAAAAACGTAACAATATTTCAGTATCAAATAGTTTGAGGGCATATGTGTTACACCTCCACCACCAAAACCTCTTGATTTCGGTATCGTCCCTGGGTCCCGATAATCCCGGGATCACTAAAATCCCAAAAATTGGCTTCCCTAGCATACTTCTTCTTCTTGATTTGCGCGATAACCGCTTACGCGATTTTGACCGAGTTTAACGAAACGCACCAGTCATTTCTTTCTCCTGCTAACCGGCGCCAGTCTGAAACACCAAGTGAAACCAAGTCCTTCTCCACCTAGAATCTTTGTTTAAACACTCCAAGGGACGCCTCATCGGATGTTGTCTCGTCCATGCTTCCGCGCCATATGTTAGGACGGGCATGACATGATACGGGCCTTATAGAGTAATAGTTTTGTTCGTCGAGAGAGGACTTTACTACTCAATTGCCTATTTAGTTCCAAGTAGCACTTGTTGACAAGAGAGATTCTCTGTTGGATTGTTATCAGTGTTAATGCTGGTTCCTAAATAAACGAAGTCTTTTACAATCTCCTTTTTGACCTCGTTCATACCTCTTTGTATACCGCAATAAGTTGTTCAATAAGTTTTACGGTTCGATAAGAGAGGACGTAGCTACTAGTCTAAATTCTTTTTGTTATGTTGGTATACTCTTCACATGAAGGTATGTGAAGTTTCATTTTAATCTGTCAATTCAGTCTTTGTTTACAAGCCATTTGGTAACGACGTGTCACAGTATTTTCTACAATGCAAAAATCAAGTGTCGGCAGTGACTGAATTTTTATTTTTGGCTTAAAAGCAAAGGAAATTTATCATCTATGTATCTATTCCATCACCATAGTCTTAAACCATAACATGAGACTAAAAAGTAGTGTGAACCTAGCCCTTCTGCTCCGAAACGAGTTCGCGTACAGAAATCGGCCAAGAAAGTGTTGGCATCAGTTTTTTGGGATGCGAAAGGAATTTTGTTTGTGGATTACTTGCAAACTGGTAAAACAATACATTCTGAATATTATTGCAACCTTTTAGATCAGCTGAAGGGAAAACTTCGTACAAAAAGATCAGTTTGCAAAAGAATAAAATTATTTTTTATCGGGGCAATGCACCGTGTCACGAGAGCATTTTGACAATGACTAAAATCCATGAATTAAATTTCGGGTTATTGAAGCATCCACCACATTCACCAGATTTGGCTCCTAGCGACTTCCATCTGTTTCCAGGCCTAAAGAATGCATGAGTGAAAAGCGTATTTCATCAAATTATGAGATCATAACAGCTGTGGAAGCATATTTAGCGGCGTTTCCAGATTCTCAGTTCAGGGATAGAATTCATAAATTGGAATCTCATTGGGATCAAGGAATTGATGTTAAGGAGGACTATAGGTAGGTAGCAAGGTAGGTGAAATGGTTGAAGTGCCAGTCTGGTACTCCTTAAGTAGATCTAAAGCGCCGTTTTGATACCATTATGAGACCACCAACAGGCAGATATCTACAGCCAGCCAACAGGCAGCTGTTAATATAATGGAGAAGATTGTTGGGATTTAGGTTGGCGCACAGTCCCAGACTTTCGAAGAAAGGAGCACCCAGTGATTTTAACCGTGTAGCTGCCAAACCCGGACATTTATAGAGAAAGTGGTTAACAGTATCTTTCTCTGAAAGGTCCCCACAGCTTCTGCAATGGGGGTTAAATGGTAACCCTAGTTTTTCCGCGTGTGTGCCGATCGTCCAGTGATGGGTAAGCACAGTTACGAGTTTGGAAATTGTATGACGAGGAATCCAAAGAAATAGCACATGAAGAAATGGAGCTCCATCGTTTCTGTGTTTTCCTGCGAAATAATTTGTGCAGTTCCCCTTTAACAATTGTCAGGGGGATGCCGATGACCGGGTAGGAGGTATCTGACGCCAATTCAGTCCCCTTCCTGCCAAGCTCATCAGCAATTTCCTTTCCCTCTATGTTCCTATGTCCTGGAAACCAGATTAGAGAAATGTTACCTGCACGCCCAAGAGATTTGATCTCCTCCTTACAGGAGTTTACTAGTTTCGTTCTGCATCATGGCGTGGTCAGAGCCCTGAACGCGGCTTGACTATCGGAGAGAATGTTAATATCTCGCTCGCTCCCGCGTTCCTTAAGGGGGAAGTCTACTGTGACAAGGGAAAAAACAGGCTTATTTTCCGGATTTTATTTCTAACAAAATATTGCTCGTACATAAAATCTATTTAAACTCTTATCTTTATTATATATTTAAGTTTTTGAAAAAAAAATTTTAAGTCAAAATATTCAAAATGGCCGCTGTGGCACTTCTGCAAGCGCAGGTCCGCTTTTCTATACGGTGTACACGATATCTCGAGTTCTGATAAATGAATCAGCTTAAAAATTTAATTATATGTATATTCTCTGTAATAGTATCTCTCGTCTGACATAGGATTTTTTTGATATCGTTATTTGTTAAATTGTTATAAACAATAGTAACATCAATTTTAGGCAAAAAAAAAGAAAAAAATTTCAAGAATTTTTTTTTCAACGCCAAAATTTTTTATCGACATAATCCTACGTCAGACGAGAGTCAATACTATGTATATGATAACAATATTTTGTTTTTTTGTTTTAGATCACCGAAACGTAAGATTTCATGTACACCGTTTAGGCACCTAAGAAAAGCGGACCTGCGCTTGCAGAAGTGCCACAGCGGCCATTTTGAATATTTTGACTTAAAATTTTTTTTTCAAAAACTTAAATATATAATAAAGATAAGAGTTTAAATAGATTTTATGTACGAGCAATATTTTGTTAGAAATAAAATCCGGAAAATAAGCCTGTTTTTTCCCTTGTCACAGTAGACTTCCCCCTTAAGCATTTTGCATGCCTGTAGAAGGAAAAACATTAGCAGTATTCGACAGTTTAAAGGAGATAGATAAATTGGCTGATCTAGAGAAAACCCCTGTTCTGACTCCCGATTCCATCTTGGAACCGTTAGTGAAGACAGAGGTGCAAGCTTCGGTGCAGATTTTCCCCTCAATTCAATCCTGTCTATTTGGAAAGATTGTCCTAGCACGGCCCTCAAACTCTAGTTTGCGGATAGAGATATATGTTCGAAGTTCGGAGAAATATGATGTTAACTGCCCGAAAATGCTACGCGGAGGACTATACTGAATAATAAAGTGCATTTTAAACCATAAATTGTGGTTTTCTTATCGAACCGCAAAACTTATTGAACAACCTAGCATGAGCGAGGATATCGACAAGATCTTTAAAAGCGGGAATTGAAGCTTGCTCGACACAAATTCTTAACTTTCCTATAAAAAGTTAACTATTTATTGTTTGTTAATTTCTTTCTCTTTCTTTGGTGCCAGAAAAGCCCAGTGCAAATTTTGCACAAGCACCTAAATGAAGAGAAAGTTTTTTCTAAGAGCGGTCGCTCCTCGGCAGGCAATGGCTAACCTCCGAGTGTATTTCCTCATTCATTCATTCATTAAAATAACAATTTCGCGCAATTTTACTAAATTTTTTCAAATTTCCTCATTTTCCATTGTTTTACTATATTTATTCCACTGTCCAATGAAGGAAGTTTCCATTTTAATTATCTCTTCTGCAATGGCGAGTTATTTCAAACTGGCGATCGTCTGTCCACTACAATTGATAATTTTTTTGTTTTGGTATTTCCCGCCATGGCTTTATCACCATATCGTAAGTGGAATAAAATCAATATAGCGTTATTCTATACGACATTTAAACACCACTCGATGCATCACTCAATCACTTAAAAATAAATAAAATACATTCATTCGTACTTGTTGTTTCATTAGTGCATGACTACAAAGCTAATTCCCTCAAGAATTAAGTTATTAATTATAATTGTTGTAATTGAATTCCATAACACGAATTTTCGCGTAAACATATACATACAAATACGTACGTACATATGTATAACATTACATTTGATATATTAGTTTCTTCACTGTTTTCCCATGATTGTTAAAACTTTTCTATTTCAAAATCTCCAATTTATTAAAAATTTTGCATTTTCCTCAATTGTTTAGGTTGTCAATAATGTTTGTTTTAATTAAATCAGACGCAGCAAAACAAACTCACCCGCGCAACTGTTGTAGACGCAAAAGTTCACAACTCACTAAATGCAAGCGAAGCATTCCCTTTAATTCCACACACACACATACGTAAGTGTACACAGATTAAAGCTTGGGAGCCATTACGGCACTGTCAGTCTTTAATTTTTACTTTCAGTTTTAAGTTTAATCTCAACAAAATGAGTGTGAGTGTACAAAATAACAATACAGCCAGCAGAGGCCTTATGATTTATAAAATCATTTTATTTATATAATTACAACAACGAACCTATGTTAAGTGAAGCTGACGGCACCCATACATATATACCTTTTGTAAATATTTATAGTCAATACGATTACACATTTTTATGGAGAAGTTATATTTGCACTTTTGATAAGACTTATCTACACATTAGGGCAGTCCACTAGCATAGCCGAATCGGACAGCTGAGTGGAAGTATTGGGTTGGGGAATAAGTTCGTAGCGTAGATTTTTATTTAAACAGAAAACAATAATTATATCAGTAACTTAATCGATGAGCCGTTGCTGTTTACTACCTCTTCCCACCTCTCGACCAATTTGTTGATGCCGTCCCGCCGAAAATCACGTGGTCTGGTGTCAAAGAAGTTATTGAGCCAGTTTTTGAGGAGCTCTGTGTTATCGAAGGTAAGGCGCTTCATTTGGTTTGACAAGGAGCGGAAAAGATGGTAATCGGTCGGTGTAAGGTTTGGAGAATACGGTGGATGCTGAAGGACCTCTCATTCGAGCTCTTGGAGTGCGGCTTTGACGACTTGTGGTGCAACATGAGGCCTAGCGTTGTTATGAAGAAGTATGTTTTCACCATGTCGATCAGATATTTTCAGACGAATAGCTTCATTCATGCGGTGTAGCTGGATAATAAAGAGGTCCTTGTTGACCGTGGCATTATTTACGAGCATTTCCCATATGCTCTTCCAGTCTCACCAAACGCATATCGTGATCTTCTTTGGATGAAGAATTCAAATTCAGAAGGCCTTCCGCGGCGAGACGTGTCATCGACGTCAAAGTCGCTATTTTTTGAACTTGTCAAACCATTTTCCCAACCTAATATATGTAAATTATATGTATGAGACTTCAAGAACCTAGCATGTCGTGCGGGCAACCGACCTGCAAAAGAATACAAAGGTAATTAGCGAATTACGAAAAATGTTCAGGAAAATTTTAAACTATAATCAGAATTTAAAAAAAGTTTGTGTACGCAGTTTTATAGTCCATTAGACTTTAGCATAAAAGAGCAAGTCCGAAGTGGCTCAAAATTCTCGAACACTCTTCATAATTTTTTCCCCTGATGGTGTCTATCGGCAAGATACGAGTTTAGAAAGTTACAGAAATTTATTAGGACAGAAATTTCTCCTTTGTAAAGTAGGCCACTGCGCCATACTTTGTTAAAAGCTTGAGAGATGTCAAGAAAAGCTGCTGTGCTAAATTCTTTTTGATCGAAAGCGTTATTTATAAAGGGTTTTTCAATTGGCGCGGGTCGATTTTGGCGCCCTGTGGCAGCCATTTTGTTTTGGTGACATCTGCAAATCTCTTGTTTATTATTCAGTTGTTTATGCCAAATCATCATGGCAAGTTACACGATTGAACAGCACGTTCAAATGATAAAACTTTATTATCAAAATGAGTGTTCATTAACGCAACCGTTGCGCGCATTGCGCCCATTTTTCGGTAGACGTGGTGGCCCTTCAAAGTCGACTCTTCAACGTTTGGTGGCCAAATTTGAGCCGACCGGGTCAGTAAACAATCAGCCATCAGCCGTACGTTCAAGGAACGCAAGATCAGCCGAGAACATTGCCGTGGTCCGTGAAAATGTACAGCAGAACCCGAGGCAGTATATTCCTCGCCGTGCACAAGAACTTGGCCTTTCGCAGACTTCAACTTGGCGAATTTTGCGTCGGGACTTGGGCCTACACCCGTACAAGATCCAACTGACCCAGGAGCTCAAAGTTGATGACCATAGACAACGCCGTTTGTTCGCTGACTGGGCTTCGAATCGTTTGAAAGAGAACCCCAGTTTTGGGCGAAATATCATCTTTAGTGACGAGGCGCATTTTTGGATGAATGGCTGTGTTAACAAACAAAATTGCCGTATATGGGACGACTCCAATCCACACGAGGTTCACCAGGTGATAATGTATTCTCAAAAAGTTACCGTTTGGTGTGGATTTTGGGCCGGCGGCGTCATTGGTCCGTACTTTTTTGAAAACGACGTTGGTGAGGCGGTCACCATGAACAGCGAGCGCTACACAACGATGATAACCAATTTCTTATGGCCCATATCGAACCATATGGACCTAGACGACAAGTGGTTCCAGCAGGACGGCACTACGTGCCACACAGCAAACGTTGTTTTATTCCATTTCAACATCTACCCGCCCTTATTGAAAAACCCTTTATGTTTGACCAGACGGTGCAGTTACTCAATGGTGCTGTGCTGCTTACGAGAATAGTTTAATCCAAGAATTATACCATATTTTGTGAATTAATGTTTAAATTTTAAATCGATCACGAAGTTTGGCCAATATCAAGTTATCAGCCTACCTAAGCAAAAATAGGGTCCTAATGAATTCTTTCATAGAAGAATTCAAAAATTTAATTGACTAAAAACACACTTTGAAAATATATTACTTGTACCCGACTAGAAATTTTGGTATGTGGCGGTGATTAGGCGCAAATAAGGCAGACCGCATTCCAAATTTGCGCCTCATAAGGCAGCCAAACTAGGCTCAAGTCCCGAAAGTAACGCCACACATTTGTCTCATTAGGCGCTGGTTCGAAAAAACGAACTTCGGTAATACTCCGGATGCCCTTCTACAAAACAGTTAGGGATTCCAATTTATGCCTAAGTGAGATACTGTCACAGATTTTCGCGACCACAACCAAATTTGGTATTGTTCTGGCATGCCAGTCTTTGCCTTGCCTAACGTGGGCCTGGTAAGGTAGTAGTGAGGCGTGCCTCAGTAAGGCCTGCCTAATTCGGGTCTAACTGATTCTTCGGCATGCCTCATTGTAATTCTAGTGGGGTATATATTTTCCATATTCGCCTCAATAATCCTTCTACAAGTGTGACTTCCCTGTTCTATTCAATACCAGTTATGGTGTGGCGTAGTGTATAGCCAAATCGGTTCCATTTCCGTTTGGTTTTCCTTTACAATGGGTTCCTGCTTTGTGGCTTGCCAAAACAAAGTGTTTTGAATGCTATTCAGCCAGACAACGGTTAATAAAAGTTTGAAATACATGCGCATTAGGCCGGGTCGATTTGTGGGGAGGCAAAAAAATCGCCCATTGCTCTGTGAAAATCATATTCTAGGAATCAAAATAAGAAACTTTGCCGAAGGAACCATACCTCTAAAACGAATTCTGATGTCCCCCAATTTGGGTCGAACTTTTCAGTTTCTTTTCTCATGTAAAGGCCAAAAATGGGGATATTTTGAAATGATTGTATGGGGAACCCCCCAGGGGAGTTCCAGGGGGTGTGCCACTGGCATAGGTGGATCGGCCGTCCAAAGTTAGTGGGTGTCGGTCATACATTTGGACTCGATTGGAGCACTCTAAATAGGTCAAAGTGGGATTTTTCGAAATTTGCCCCTACCCAAAAGTTCGACCCAAATTGGGGGACATCAGAATTCGTTTTAGAGGTATGGTTCCTTCGGCAAAGTTTCTTATTTTGATCCCTAGAATACGATTTTCACAGAGCAATGAGCGATTTTTAAATCGACCCGTCCTAATGCGCATCCTCTTGCGACTTTGCGTTAGACACAAATATCTGCAGTTTGGTATTTCTAGATAGCTGTTGCGAGCGCCATACGGAGCTAAGCTTGCTGAAAGCTGTCTATGCTTCCTTTATTCACTATTTAATATTTACACTGGATACTCCATTCTCCAGGAGACTGCCGAGGTAACTAAAAGAGTGTACTTCCTCCATCGGAGATCCGTTTATGGTGACGTTGGCATTGTGATGCCCCGTACTTTTCATAGCCTTGGTTTTTGCGATGTTTATTTTCAAACCCGCTTTGCTTGCATATGGTGTAACTGCGTTCAAATTCACTTGCATATCAGTATGATTATGCGCTAGTATTTAAGCAGATGACGTCTACATAGTCTAAATATTCTAGATACTCTGTTATACCCAGCGAATACCTCTTTTCGATTTGAAAAAGATATCCATTATTTTCTCAGTAGATGGCTGTAGTGGTCGATATCTGGTAAAGTACCGATTTTTAAGAATTTAAAGTTTATGCTCGTTGTTAAGGTGACATTTCACACTAAAAAAAATCGTTTGCTGTTTGCTGTTTGTTTCATTCAGCTGTGAGTTACAGGGTGCTAACAATGGAATTCAACAAAGAGAAAATTCTGTACGTTTTACAGTTTTTCTTTGATAAAAGCGAAAATTCAAGCCAAGGCGCTGAAATAGTGTATGGTGTTTATGGTACCAATGGTGTAATAGCTAATTACGTGCAATATTAGTTTCGTCAATTCCGTTCATCCATTTTTGATGTTAAAGAAAATGTCGGTAATGTCGATAAAATCACAGAAATAATCAAAGTTGACCGGCATGTTATGGTCGTAGTATCGCCCAGTAGCTAAAGATCGGCCATAACACACTTTTAAGCTATTTGCACAAAAATTTTACGCAAAACCAATACATTTATTTTCCCCCAAACTATTATATGAAAATATAAATCTATATGCGTGTATGAATAAGTTCGTGCGGTTTTTTTCGAAATTTGAAACTTTATTGACGTAAAATGGTTACAAATTTAATATTCAAAGTATTGTCCATCGCTTACTACTACTTTTTCCCATCTTTCTGGCAATTCACGGATTCCCTTTGTGAAAAATTCGGTCGGTTTTGCCGCAATCCACGAATCGATCCATTTTTTGACTTCATCGTAATTACGGAAGTGCTGGTCAGCCAGGCCATGTTGCATCGATCGGAAGAGATAGTAATCGGATGGCGCAAGGTCTGGACTATACGGCGGGTGGGGTAGGACATCCCATTTGAGCGTTTCTAAGTATGTTTTGACCACTTGTGCAACATGTGGCCGAGCATTGTCATGTTGCAAAATAACTTTGTCGTGTCTATCGGCGTATTGCGGCCGTTTTTCTCGCAGTGCTCGGCTCAAACGCATCAATTGTCGTCGGTAGACATCCCCCGTAATCGTTTCATTCGGTTTCAGTAGCTCATAATACACAACACCCAGCTGGTCCCACCAGATACACAGCATAACCTTCAGGCCATGAATATTCTGCGCCGACGTCGATGTTGAAGCATGGCCAGGGTATCCATACGTTGCCCGACGTTTTGGATTGTCGTAATGGACCCACTTTTCATCGCCAGTCACAATTCGATGCAAAAAACCCTTTCTTTTGTGCCGTTGAAGCAGTTGTTCGCATGCCATAAAACGGCGTTCAACGTCTCTTGGCTTCAATTCATACGGCACCCAATGGCCTACCTTTCGGATCATTCCCATGGCTTTTAAACGTTTGGAAATGGTTGATTGATCAACTCCCAAAGTTTTTGCAACCTCTTCTTGCGTTTGAGCCGGATCTTGATCGAGCAATTCCTCCAATTCGGTATCCATGAACTTTGGCGGCGCACCCTCGCGTTCTTCGTCTTCCAAGCCAAAATCACCACTTTTAAAGCGTGCAAACCACTTCTGGCACGTTCGCTCAGCTAGAGCATGCTCACCATAAACTTCCACCAAGATACGATGACTTTCGGCTGCTTTTTTCTTCATATTAAAATAATGAAGAAGAATTCCCCGCAAAAACACATTATTTGGCACGAAATTCGACATTTTCAAGTGTGGTAAAAATATTGTTGTTTACGCTTCAAATAAAAAACTTATACTGACGTTTGTGCCTTACGACAGTAGCTCTCCAATGAATGTTTGGAAATGTGGATCGATGGAATAATAATCAAGTTACGCCATCTGTTGTAAAACCGCACGAACTTATTCATAGTCCTATTAATTGGCCCTTACAGCATTTATTGAGTGTTTCCCCGAGCTCCTCCTCCTATTTGTGGTGTGCATCTTCATGTTTTTCCACAAACAGGGGAACCTGCTCCCTCGAACGGCAGGTGGTTTATTATGAACAGGTTTTTTCGTGGCAGAAATTAACTCGGAGGTTGCCATTGCCTGCCTAAGGGCGACCGCTACTAGAAAAAGCTATCTTAGCACCTTACTTTATTACGCCTCTTCCACATAAGTCACAATTTTTCTTACCTCACCACTTGACAAACCACCTGTACTTATTTGAGCTGATTATAATTATATTCAAATGGCTTTTTAATAGTTATTTTTATTCAGAACTGATTTGTGTCGCCTATTAGGTTCTAGCGAGCGTATTGTGTGAAAGGCTGAAGCAAACCGTCAACCAACTGATTGGACCTTATCAGTGTGGCTTTAGACCTGGAAAGTCTACCATCGACCAAATATTAACAATGCGCCAAATCTTGGAAAAGGCCTATGAAAGGAGAATCAACACACACCATCTTTTCGTCGACTTCAAAGCTGCATTTGACAGTACGAAAAGGAGTTTACTGTATGCCGCAATGTCTGAATTTAGTATCCCCACAAAACTAATACGGCTTTGCAATATGACTTGCTCAACACACCGTCGGAATTGGGAAGGACCTCTCCGAGCCGTTTGATACCAAACGAGGTTTCAGACCGGGTGACTCGCTGTCGTGTGACTTCTTTAACCTGATGCTGGAGAGGATCGTATAAGCTGCAGAACTTAATCGCTCAGGCACAATTTTTTATACAGGACCGTACAATTGTTGAGGTATGCCGATGATATCGACATCATCGGCCTTAATAACCGCGCTGTTAGTTCTGCCTTCTCCAAACTGGATAAAGAGGCAAAACGAATGGGTCTGATAGTGAACGAGGACAAAACGAAGTACCTCCTGTCTTCAAACAAACAGTCGGCGCACTTGCGTATCGGCACCCAAGTCACTGATGACAGTTATGATTTCGAGGTTGTAAAAGACTTCGTTTATTTAGGAACCAGCATTAACACCGATTACAATGTCAGCCTTGAAATCCAACGTAGAGCCTCTCTCTTGCCAACAAGTGCTACTTCGGACTAAGTAGGCAATTGAGCAGTGAAGTCCTCTCTCGACGAACAAAACTAACGCTCTATAAGACTCTCATCATGCCCGTCCTAACGTATGGCGCAGAAACATGGACAATGACAACATCCGATGAAGCGACGCTTGAAGTGTTTGAGAGAAAGATTCTGCGTAACAGTTTTGGACCTTTGCACGTTGGCAACGGCGAATATCGATGGAACGATGAGCTATATGAGCTTTACGATGACATAGACATTACGCAGCGAATAAAGATCCAGCGGCTACGTGGGCTGGGTCATGTCGTCCGAATAGATACAAACGCTCCGGCTCTGAAAGTATTCGATGCGGTACCAGCTGGTGGTAGTAGAGGAAGAGGAAGGTCTCTTCTGCGTTGGAAAGATCAGATGGAGAAGGACTTGGCTTCTCTTGGTGTGTCCAATTGGCGCCGATTAGCACGAGAAAGAAACGACTGACGCGCTTTGTTAAACTCGGCCCAAATCGCGTAAGCGGTTATCACGCCAATTAAGAAGAGAAGAAGAAGATTTGTGTAAATTTTTAATTAATTGTTACATTCTTGTTATGAAAAAAGCAGCTTAACGCCGTCGCTTGCGTTTACGTGCTACAAACACGGAATAGGCTCTTCGAAATAACTTTCGAATGCTCGATTAATGGGAAAATGGAGTGCACGTATTCAGAAAATATTTCAACTAAAATTAACTCCATAATTCATAAACGCACCGGTTGTTGTATTTTTGGCATATAGAAGAAAATTAAACAAAATTATTGTTTTCAGTTTCTATACTAATTTATTTATTAAATCTAATTTTCTCTTCCAATATTAAATATATTTAATGAGGAATATAACTTTTTAACTTTAGAAAACAGACAACATATTCCCGACGAGAAAAATAACACAGAACCGATGAGAATATAAACTGTAAAACACAGAATGAGTGGCCCTGCAATTGGGCAGTTAGCATCTATATGTAAAAAGGTTTACCTCTCAAATACTAAGTCAAGTTTTTGGGTCACTTGTTTAAATTTGGTTTACGAGTGTGTGCCTGTAGGGCGCCCTTGTGTTGCACTGAGGAAAGAAACCGGCTCAAATCAGACGAGTTTACTTAATTTCACGCAGTCTGAAAATGAAATGTCAGCGAATGTGGAAAAAACAGCAATAAGGGCAGTGGTATGCCAATGAAATGTTGGTGCTACGCATTTTACTTTTCCTCTACTTGTACTCAAAAATGTTTAGTGTCTATGTCGATTTGTCAAGAGGGAACAAGAAAATTGTTTACTGAGCAATCCCTTTATTTTTGAATTATGCTTCAACGTGCCGCCTCCGAACGGCAGACAGTTTAAAATTCACCCGGAGGCTTGCCAGATCCACTTTTTCTATAATTTTATTTTGTGTTTTGAAACCGGGCACTACCGAATGCTAATAAGTTAGGGCAGTCTTTTGCTCTACTACACAACTGTAGCATCAATTTTGCCAAAATTGGAAAGAAAATATAGGGTGATCAATTAAGAGGAGTTTTTTTCATTTGCGTTTTTTTTACAGATCGCGCGCGAGTTGTGGCAAACTGTCATCGTGGATTTGTTGAACAGCGTTTGGCATTTCATCATGGAAAGACTCACACCGCAACAACGTCTACAAATTGTTCAACTGTATTATTAAAATCAGCGTTCTGTGACAATGACAGCTCGTGAAACAATGACTTTATTGAGAAGTAATTTCGGAGAGCAGCTGATTTCACGTTTAGGACCTGTGAGTTGGCCACCAAGATCTTGTGATATCACACCTTTGGACTTTTTTTTTGGGGATTCGTGAAGTCCAAGGTCTATGCTGATAAACCAGCTACGATTGAAGCTCTGGAAGCCAAAATTACGCGTGTTATTCACGACATACCAGTCGAAATGCTCGAACGAGTGATTGAAAATTGGACCTTCAGAATGGACCACCTTAAGCGTAGTTGCGGCCAACATTTGAATGAAGTCATATTCAAAAAGTAAATGTCAAAGAATGTCCTTTCAAATGATAAATAAAGGTTTTGAACATAATTTACATTTTTGTTTTTTTTTAACTATTGAAAAAAGCACCTCATGATTGATCACCCTATATAAATGGTTACTGGGATAAAGGGGTTGACAATTTAGATGTTTTGTACTGTTACTTCTTCTTTGATATGTAAATCAAATAATTGTCAGGATTTTGTTCATGCTTTGCGATAAAAAAAATTAGATAAGTCTTATAATAATACAATATTAATTAAGTAAGGAATTTTTTTGTTTTTTGTTCAATTTATTTTAATTTTGTTTTTAATTTTTTTTTTTTTCAAATTGTCTGTGTGTTTTTTAACTCAAAAAAAGCTAGGAATTTTTCTTCACCTTACTTTTTATGTAGAAACAGAATTTTATGATTGAATTTTGATACGAATAAATTGGGAGCGTGTCATTATTCTGTATTACAAAATCCTGGGTGACAAAATTCTGTAAATTGCAAAAAAATTCTGCTTTATAAAATTCTGCTTTTTTAAAATTCTGCTTTTTCAAAATTCTGCATGTTTAATGCAAAAAATTCTGCTTTATTCAAGTTTTGTGATTTTCGTCATACAAGAAGTAACAAAATAAACATTTATTCCATAAATATACATATGTATATGTTTAAGCGATAACAATATTTTAGTTTAGCCAATTACAATATTTTTTGGAATTCTTTTTAAATATATAGTGTGACTTAATTCATTTCTTTTCTTAATAATTCTTCGCAGCTGTTCGTTTTTTTTAGAAGAGTTCTCCGCAAAAATACTGTGGATTGCGTAGCCGGAGTTGGACTGATAAGGGTTATTTTTTTGAAGCGCGGCCGAAGGTTGCCCACGCGAAAAGAAGTTCTATGCAAAAATACTGTGGATTCTATCGAAACTGAAGAAAAAATTATTATTACTACTTTTTATTTTATATCTCGAATAATAATTAAAAATAATAATAATAATAAATTAAATAAATTATAATAAATAATAATAAATTATATTTTAATACAGAATTTTGTAATACAGAATTTTGAAAGCAGAATTTTAGAAAACAGAATTTTAAAAAAGCAGAATTTTAAAAACGCAGAATTTCAAAAAGCAGACTTTTAAAAAGCAGAATTTTGTTTTTAGAATTTTGTACATACAGAATTTCGACACCAACCCGAATAAATTAACTTATAGTTATTAGAAAAACCAGGTGGTGCGTAAATTTACGTTAATTTTTCGCCCAATTTCAACAAAATCGAAGCAATACAATTTTTCGGAGAGTATACTTGACGGGTTTCCCCCCATGCCGCCGCCGAATGAGTTGGTGTGCGTGACTACCATTCAGTAGTGCGCAGGTTCGAATCTCCTTGCATGAACATCAAATATAAAAAGCTGCCCCTCGGCAGGCAATGGCAAACCTCCGAGTGTATTTCTGCCATGAAAAAGCTCCTCTTAAAAACAATTTGCCGTTCGGAGTCGGCTTAAAACTGTGGGTTCCTCCATTTGTGGAACAACATCAAGACGCAAACCACAAATAGGAGCAGGAGCTCGGCCAAACACGTAACAGAAGTGTAATTGCCAATTATATATTTTTTTTATGTGAAGAAACCCTTCTCTAGGTGAAAAGCTCTTGCTTAAACAATTTTTATTTTACAAACTTTCATGCCAAAAAAAAAAAATTTAATTCAAATTGCTTGTTAGTATTATTATTTACAACCTTGTTACAGTAATAATAAAAAAATAATTGCGTCAATAGCAAAAATAAAATAAAAGATAGATAAAAATTCGAAATTTTTAGTACTTTTTTTAAGAAATCAAAGTGGTTTCATGACATGGAGAAGTAAAAATTAACTCGCCTCTGTGGCATCCCAGTGTAAGTGTTCCTCCTGCACCCTCACCATAACTTGGGGCATATCTTCTCTAAAACTGTTTGGTACCTAAGCATAGGTGCATAAGAGCAATTTTGATTGGCGAAATCCTGAGGCAGTGCGC
Source organism: Anastrepha obliqua (assembly GCF_027943255.1). Lineage (NCBI taxonomy): Eukaryota > Metazoa > Arthropoda > Insecta > Diptera > Tephritidae > Anastrepha > Anastrepha obliqua. Next base: position 81,453,324 of record NC_072895.1, on the reverse strand, counting down.
CAACCTAAATCCCATCAATACTCTCCTTATATCAACGGCTCTAGCTGGCTGTAGACATCTTCCTGTTGGAGGCCTCATAATGGTATCAAAACGGCGCTTTAGTGCTATATAGATGAAGCCATACCTAATTGAAATCAATACTGGTTCTATGTATCAAAAAATAAAAAATGAAATTTTTGTTTATAGTTTAAGCGTAAACTTTTACTAAAACATCTCTAGTTAAGTCGAATACTCTGGCCAAAATCGCTAAAGCGGTTATCGTGCCGATCAAAAAGAAGAAGAAGAAGAAATACTTCTTCGTGCTTTTGCTGGCCTATAATTTTTCTCTCAAACTCACACTCAAATATTTATTCAAGCAATTTTCATAGAGTCCGGTTTTTCACAAATAAATATGGAAGCATTCTCCTATTTATCGATTCTAAAACAAAACATCGCTATTGCATGACTTTCGAAACACGCTATGCGTTTGTGCATTCGTGTCTACTTCACACATACGATTATATACATATGTAACATTTTCTGGATCCTCATTTCAGAGAGTAGCACGCGTAAGTAGTGTTAACTGAAATTTTAATTTTTTTTTTATCTTAAAGTTACGATATGCTTTGATGAGAAACTTGATCAACCGAGCAAAGCGACCGGCTCATTTTGTTTTATTTTATTCTCTTTATTTCTTTTTTTTAATTTTATTTTATATTTTATTATTAAAATTTTTCAATGCCAACAACAGTTGCCTCTTTTAAACAGCATGAGAGCAAAACCACAGCCCTCTGCTGCGAACCAGATCCCATTGAACTTGTCACTCATTGTCACTGAGGAAAAAAGCTGGATGCTAGTAATCACTGCACAAAGCCGTTCAGCCGGCCTTCCGTACTTTGCTTACGACAATCTCAGCTTCAATTCGTGTTTGCTGCTCTCAAAGTGAGAGTGTAAACCGGTTTTTCCAACATATCAAATCAAAGTACGCTTCTGCGATAGCGATTTGAAAAGTAAAATGTAAACAAACATTTTCAAAAATAAGCCTCCAGTTGGTGAGTGGCATTCGTAGCGAATAGTGGCTTAGCAAAAGCTCGAAGTAGCAGTTTGGAAATACTGTGCAGTCTTGAAGTCGCAAAAATAAACGGAAATAAAAAATGTCCAAATAAATTTCTTTATCGCGGTTCCGGTCTAAGCTAAAAAGTGGGCGTTATTTTAGTACCAATTGAATTTTTAATATTATCAACGAAAATAAATATTTAAAAAATCATAAACGCCCCCAAAGAAGAATAAACCAGAGATTAATAAAAGTGCAATAAAAGTAGCGTTCAAAGTAAGGGCGCGATAGTGCATTCATATATGCACATTACCATTATTAAAGTGATTAAAATATTTTCTGGAAATAAATTGTATAATTAAAATGCAATTCTCTAAGTGGATGATGTTCAGAATTAAGCGGAATTCAATTGTTTTGCTGCTAATAATCTTATCAGCTTATAATTGCAAAACGGCCGTCGATGCGTTCGACGATGGAAAGTGTAAGTCGAGCACAAATAAAATAATCTCCCGCATACTTATGTATTGTAATTACAGAAGACATTGATGCATATATACTTAGTTACTATATAAAAAGTTATTGCTATAAAAAATTTTAATTAATGACACGAAAAGGTTTCCTTTCGCAATGGTAGTCCTCTGGCAGTGATTGCTGCTTTTGAGTAGTTAGAATACTTACCGTCCCGTCTGCGAAGCATTAATCGAAATCGTGTTTAAGTAATTATCTCTTAATTACTCGGTGTAAACAGAATGGGAGAGGAACTTAAAAGACTTTCAGGTGAACTATTTGAAATTTTAATCTCAAAGTTCATTACTTCTATTGAATGGTGCGTTCACCCACGCTTACAGCCTGTTAACTGGTATGTAAGCTTACAGCTTTATGTTAGCCATCGCTGTTAAATGCATTTTTGCGTGTACTGCTATAAAGAAAAGGCACAGAACGAATTAGAACAAAGTTTCATTTCATGAACATGCATACAAGCATATAAGAACAAGGATTCAACTTCATTTATCAATACTTTGTGGTAGCGTATTGATTTTAATTCGAACAAATTAACCAAGAACAAGTTGTTTAACATTGCCGAACTTCGGACTTAATGAGAGATTTCTAGATCTAACGAATTTCACTTTGGTGTCATTAATAAATAAGTTACTTGGTTTGAATTTTAAAACGTAAGAGCAAATGTTTTTTTTTTTTCATTTCCAAAAATACAGTTTTATAAATTTTAGCATTAGCAAATTTTAAACAATAAAACTTGATTTGCGATTTAAAATTAATTAACAATAAAACTGGATTCAACCAGGTTAATTTATCGTAGTAGAAAAAAAAATAAAAGCAACTAAAAAATTAAAAAATTCACGAACAGTATATGTAGGTATGTTTATGTACGAGTATATATAAATATTAAAACATGACGTGCACCGTATGATTATTTTTAAAATATTTTTGCGTCTGTGTAAATTAGTAATTTTTATTAAAAAACCACTACATACTTTGCTATATAACAACATTTAAAATATGCATTAGACATGAATTAATTAACATGATTATAAAAGTAGATTAATTTAGTATTTATGTATATACTTTATTAGCCTTTAAAAACGTGAGTGATTTTCTCAATGAGAAGAGGTTACCATTAGCCATAATTTTATCGGAAAAAATTCATGAAGTTCAAAACTTGATGGCAATCGATTACATCGGTCAACACGAATCTGTCCGGTTACTAAATATCAAATTTTGATTTGTCTTGGAAAAAGTTTTCATAATAATTAAAGGTGGTTTTGGTGGTTTACTTGGGTATACTTTAAACAAAGGCCTTCAAAATTTCAAAACTTTGCTGTGGGCGGAAAACAGATAAACCAAACTTTATAATGAAAAATAGAGGTTTAATTTTGATAAAGAATCAAAATGTGTCCTCTGAAAGACAGAAAAAATAATAATTGTATTAGTATGCGCTTTTGTATTAAATTATTAAACATCCTTTTAAATGCTTGCAAGTTGATGATTTATAACTTTCTTTGGGTCCCTCGAATATTATTTGCAGTGGAGGAAAAGAATTCCTTGTATTGCAAATAACAACTACGCACCCATAAAAGAAGAAAAATCATCATCCCTTACCTACTTTTATTGTGTTTTTGCGACTAATCGCCTTTACTTCTATTTAATTTGTTGTTTTTTTTTGTTTTTTTTTTTGCTTGTAAAACAAGTCTCAATTGGAAATACTTTTAATATATAATAATAATGTAATAACAAGCAACTTCAGCAGGTTTATCGTGCTTTTTGTACAAATCACCTTTATGGGTTGGTGATGGGGCGCACGTCTGGAGACTCAGTACCTTTTTAATGAGCAAAATTGCTACATTCAGAGCAACCTCAACCCCCAAATGACTATTAACAAAATTTTAAGAAAATAGAGCTGTCACTATGTATAAATGCGGATCAGTAAAGCGCCAAGTTCAACAATTTTTTTGTACCATGAAAAATGCCCACATGGCATGGAAGAGCTCTGATTTCAGCACTGTAAAGTACCAAGTCGTACTGCTCGCAAACCCATCGATTTATTGAAGGAAGTTTTTTGTGAAAAGACCATCTCCAGAAATGGAGCAATGCACAGGACTCTAAAATCGAGTGATTGGAGATGCCTGTGAACTATTTTTTGTTGGGTTATTTGAAGTTATGGGGCTAAGTGAATTATTACGTTTTATGTTATTACTTAACTCAGGGCAGCGAGTATTTATTCTAATGTCGCATATCCAACATCTTCACAGTGAAGCCGTTTTACTCCCTGTTAAAGTGCATAACACCAAATTTCTGCTGAGGTAACTTCTTACCGTAGGACCCTCCCGAACAGTCACTAGCTGGACATTAAAACCCCTCACTCCTAGCCATTCTGAAGATGTCTAATAGCCTAGACAGACGGCGGCGTTAATCGGGATTAGCGGTCAAGTTAATTCTGATTAAATTTCTAGTGCGGCAGATGGTTATTACGCGGATTAGTGAATAGCTGATTTGCTTATTGGATAATTTTGTTAGTAAAATACGGATATTAATTAGCTGATACTAAGAAATAATTATATAAATATTTAAAAAAAATTCGAACGTGTTAGTGCAAACTAGCATTGCATCCACTTTTTTTTGTTTTGTTCCTTTCTTTAAAAGTTTCATTATTTTTCATTCACTATCGTTTTTCGGCAATGTTCTAATGCGAAAACCCATCACTTTTTGCTATTTACTAAATATATGTTTTTTTTATAAAAAAGGTAAACTAAAACTACAACATTTTTGTCAATTCTACCAAATTAAAATTTAAATATGTATCCATTCTCTAGATGGCTTTAAATACGGCCTTAAGGCTTCTTTGCTTTATAATCGAAATAAGAACCCAGCCATTCTGACTTCTTATGTTCAAGTTCGTTCAAAACCAAGAGGTCTAAAAACATTAGAAAATGATCTCCAATTAAAGTTGAAACAATAAATTATACACATAAATAAATACTCTTCAAAGAGGTAATTGGTTCCTTGATGGGAATGCAGACAATTTCACCTAAAAGCTCTTGAACTGGTCATCATGGGGGAAATGATTGGTCAAAACGTATCAAAATGGAACGAAAGGAAAAATACAAGAATGCGTTCTAGCAATTATGATAAAAGAAGAGCTGCAGAATATGGAACACTTGCCTATTTGTGCCTAAAAGTCAAAAATTTTTCTTTAAAGGCCATAGATGTTTCACTGATTTGGACACAAGTTGATCTAAATTATTAGAAAAAACACGGCTAAAACTAATTTTGCCCTTAATTATAAATAAGTAATATTTTAATCCAATATTTATTACCCATGTGGGTCATATTGAGTTCCTAGGGTCGATGGAGGGTTGGATGTTGCATACGGACACAAATTTGCGTCGAAAATAACGTGCCGCCTCTGCACCCACAAGAAATTTTCTTGCCATTCCTTAACCCCATTTATATCTCACTCATCCTATCTAATTGAATCGCCTATAAAATCGCTGTTACGCGACAAGCAATAAATCTAATAAAGTATGCATTTTTTTTAATTAAATAAATGTTTTAAAAATTATGAGCAGAAAGTCGTCATGGTAATTTAAGAAAGTTAACTATTTATATTAAAGCCGAAGTGTTTATCAAAAATGTATTTACTTTGAAATATTTGTAGGGACGAGAGATTTCACAAATAGTTTAATGCCGGTAGCATTTAAAAGTTGTGTCAGCAGCTTTCGTGGCAGTCACAAAGCCCTAGGGCAATTGAAAATTGTCGCTGAGTGGAGCTGGAGTGGTGCTCAAGTTATTTCATTTCAAGGATTTTTTCTATTCCCTATCGATTTTTCATTTACAAATTTAAGCTCTACGAACGGCAAAGAACCAAAGCGCCAACTTTTTTACTAAATAAAAAAAAATGATCAAAAATCTGTATTATGAACTTTACGCACTACATTGCATGCCTGTTTGTAGCATGCAGCTCTGTTTAATTCGCAAGTTTTAAAGTAAAACATTTAAAAATTTAGATAAATTCAGGCATCACTATTTTTATTCTAAATACGAAATCACGAATTTTACGATATATGTTCTTAAACTTCGATCATTTTTACATTAAGTTTCAATCATTTTTTGTTGTGCATTTGTCTTCTTGGCAAATATCAAAGTTGAATAAAAAAAAGGTACCGTCTATTAATTATTTACTACTGACATCTAGGCGTCACTTTTGAAAGGCGATTTAGGCCATATCATGGGGGCCTACGTCATTTCCAAAAATTGTAAATCTTCCGATGGGGAGATTAATTTTGTGCCATCCTGTATTTGTAACCAACCAACGTCTTATGTGAAATTAAATACCGGTAAATTTTACGCGGCCGCCGTAGCCGAATGGGTTGATGCGTGATTACCATTCGGAATCCACAGAGAGAACGTTGGTTCAAATCTCGGTGAAAACACCAAAAATTAAGAAAAACCTTTTTCTAATACCTCCGAGTGTATTTCTGCCATGAAAAAGCTCCTCATAAAAATATCTGCCGTTCGGAGTCGGCTTGAAACTGTAGGTCCCTCCATTTGTGGAGCAACATCAAGACGCACACCACAAATACGAGGAGGAGCTCGGCCAAACACCCAAAAAGGGTGTACGCGCCAATTATATATATATATTAGAGCGGGTCGATTTAAAAATCGCTCATTGCTCTGTGAAAATCGTGTTCTAGGGATCAAAGTAAGAAACTTTGCCGAAGGAACCATACCTCTAAAACGAATTCTGATGTCCCCCAATTTGGGTCGAACGAAAAATCCCACTTTGACCCATTTAGAGTGCTCCAATCGAGTACAAATGTATGACCAACCCCCAATAACTTTGGACGGCCGATCCACCCATGCCAGTAGCACACGCCCTGGAACTCCCCTGGGGGGTTCCCCATACAAGCATTTTAAAATATCACCATTTTTGGCCTTTACATGAGAAAAGAAACTAAAAAGTTCGATCCAAATTGGGGGACATCAGAATTCGTTTTAGAGGTATGGTTCCTTCGCCAAAGTTTCTTATTTTGATCCCTAGAATATGATTTTCACAGAGCAATGGGCGATTTTTTCGCCTCCCCACAAATCGACCCGGCCTATTATATATATATATATATGTATATGTATATATATGAACTTTACGCAATAAAAAAGAATAAATAAAGATAAATTAAAAATGTACTTCCTTTTCACTTTGTGTATTCTTCCAGAATACTGATTTCATTTTTATCAATAACACATGGGCAGAAAAGTCCCGCGCCTGGCACAGAAAGCACGTTTATTATTTTTTTTGTTCAAAATTAGCTTTTTTTAATTTACTTAGTACTGCTGCAAATTAAACGCAAAATTTGCTAATCAATACCAGAGTAAAATTGAATAAAAATACCTAGAACGGTAGAACATTTAAGTAGAATAAGGTACCTTAATCGAAAAATAAGGCAATCCACAATTTAAATGTCAGCAAAAAAATTAAGATAATTGCAATCAAGATTTATGATTTATTACAAATAAAACAACTTATTTCGAAATAAAATAACTTAGTACAACAAATAATTATTTATTAACATCTAAAGCTTTTTATTGAGTAAACGTATCACATATGTAGATTTTTTTATTTCCTATTTTCTGCACATCAATATTCTTTAAAGGAACTTCTCAACGCTTGTAAAAGCCTAAAAATTTGTTTATTGATTGCATCAACTTGCCATTTTTGGTATGCAAATTGTATGTGTTAACTCTAGATTTACGGACTGAGCCAATTTGACTCATTTAAAATTCTATTGCTATAGAAATATAACTGAAATATTATTTTTAAATGCATATTTATGTCGGTTTTAGTTACATAATAAAATATAGGTAAATATATGTTACTCCCCCTGTCGACTCTCTTATTTCGCATATTCGAATATGGTATACATATTTTTACGGTTGTAAGCCAAAAGGACTCATAAAATAATTTAAGGGCTAATTGCTTTAAGCAAATAAAGCTTACTGCTTACTTAAAAAAAGTTCTTAACAGAATTCTAAAGAAAGCATTCATGATCCATCTTGCCAATTCATTGGTTAGCTGGTATCAAAAGGCGTCTTATTTACCCAACTCTTTCATCATTCTGTTTTATACATTGTGTGAACACAACTTTTGTGGGGAAATAAAATAATTTTATAAAATAAAATAAATAAAAAATTTGGTCCACCAAGGTAATTTTATAATTTATTTGGTATTTCAATTTATATGTATATATTTTACACATAATTACGTAGGGTTGCTGCTATGGGAAAAAATCAGAAAAATTGTCTTTAGCTTAAAAAATTAAACATAATAAGGGAGAACCCATCAGATAATGAATCGGATGCAACTGATATAAAATTAAGTGATAACGAAAGTGAAATAGAGCAGGAAATCAAATGCATGCGAGAGGTGACTCTACGCTTCATGGGCAAAAGGGTTCAGAACCAGGACAGGAACTAGTCAAGATTTATCAACTGTGCCTGCAACACCAACTTAATGGTGCCGTGCTAGAATTGTACCCGAAGGTTTGCCAATTGGCAATTGACAATTGTAGCATTAGCCTATCAGCCAATTCGGTGAGGTGTAGAATACTATTTTCACCAGCCCATAGACTGTCTAATCTGAAATATCCGTAATGAGGAACTTATTGGTCTCGATCCTGATGACCTTTAGCCCTACCGCTTGAGGTTCTCGGGGTATGTGAGGCCTTTCGATCCAAGCTCCTTTCCTCTCCTGCCGGATTTAAGTCGCCTCTTATGACAGGCATGCCTAACCGCGGCTGTATTCTTTTCCCCAACCCGCTGGGAAGAGCTTATTATATGTAAAAAATGTTTTCCATGAAGTTTTTAATAATAAATCTTTTATTGCGATTAAGTTGAAACTGCTCTGTGCAAAAAGCTTAAATTTTTTTTGTATGATCAGTAAAAATAAGTATATAATCAACTCTCACAAATCTAGTGTTAAATGCCAATTATTATATTTCATATAAAATATCTCTTCTCTAAAAATTCTTTAGTTGCCAAACTGTGCTGAAGGTTTACACCTGAAGATATGTCAAAACTCTGCTTTGTAATCAAAAAATAGCCATAATGAATGTACCTTCTTTCTTGTGGCATGTAGGTACATGTATACTAGGCCGGGTCGATTTGTGGGGAGGCAAAAAAATCGCCCATTGCTCTGTTAAAATCATATTCTAGGGATCAAAATAAGAAACTTTGCCGAAGGAACCATACCTCTAAAACGAATTCTGATGCCCCCAATTTGGGTCGAACTTTTAGTGTCTTTTGTGGGGAGGAAAAAAATTCGTCCATTGCTCTGTGAAAATCATATTCTAGGGATCAAAATAAGAAACTTTGCCGAAGGAACCATACCTCTAAAACGAATTCTGATGTCCCCCAATTTGGGTCGAACTTTTTAGTTTCTTTTCTCATGTAAAGGCCAAAAATGGTGATATTTTGAAATGATTGTATGGGGAACCCCCCAGGGGAGTTCCAGGGGGTGTGCCACTGGCATGGGTGGATCGGCCGTCCAAAGTTAATGGGGGTCGGTCATACATTTCGACTCGATTGGAGCACTCTAAATGGGTCAAAGTGGGATTTTTCGTTCGACCCAAATTGGGAGACATCAGAATTCGTTTTAGAGGTATGGTTCCATCGGCAAAGTTTCTTACTTTGATCCCTAGAACACGATTTTCACAGAGTAATGAGCGATTTTTAAATCGACCCGCCCTAATGTGTACATATGTATGTATGTACGAAAGAGTAGTGAGCAACAAAACAATAAATCAACAGATGTAACTTATGTACATACATACATAAATCGGTCGACATAAGCTTTGCTTGCTTAATCACACTTAGTTCAGTTTGGAATACAGCGAACACACACCCAAACAGCAATTTCCTTGTAAAATGCCCTGTTTTTTTTTTTAAACTTTAATAGTAATAGGAAATAAAAAATCAGTGCCTAAATCGGTTGGGCAGTTTTAATTTATTGCAGTTTGAAAATTAATTTCATGATTTTTTAATACATTTCTTCTTATAGCCTAGACAGCTTAGAGGTGTTAATCGGGATTACCGGCACAGTTAACCCTCCGTTGGGCACCCTCTTTCAAACTTTCTGTTGGGCACCCGGGTCTGGCCTTTTTTCGTCCTGTTCGAGTATCCGTTTTATATCCATAAATCGGTAGAAAATTAAATTTTAAGATGCTATCAGTAAGCTCAAGTTGTTAACTATAATAAAAATATTTAAATTCATGTCCAAAGTCGAAAAATCCAGTCTGGCCAGACCCGGGTGCCCAAGAGAGGGTTAATTCTGATTAAAATTTAGTGTGACAGACAATTGTTACGCGGATTAGTGAATAGCTGATTTGCTTTTTGGGTACTTTTGTCAGTTAAAGATGGACCTCAGGCAACAAATACGGGTATAAGCTGCCCTGATACTAAAAAGTAATTACACAGGTCTGCAAAAAAATGGGTTCGGAATGTTCTATAAAAGAACACTTCAAAATGCGATGTCTCAGTGAAAAATAAAGATATTTAAGAAAACTCAACGGCATTTAAAAGAGGAGGACTTATACTTTAAAATACTATGTTTACTTTTTTATGAAGAGCGAAATCTGCGTAGCTACATAACCTCAAAAATGGGCAAAAACAGCGTTTTTTGCACTTTTAGGTTAGGATATCTCAAAGTCCTGACGTGATAGAGCAATTTAAACCCCGGATTCGGATTCTACGCAAAAAATTACTTCGAAAATGTTATTTATGAAAAAAAATTTTACATTGCAATTTCTCAAACTGCTCCGAAATATCAAAGCAAGTAATATAAATTCGAACAGGTTAGTGCAAACTAGCATTTCACCTACTCTTTCTTGTTCTTCTCTTTAAAAGTTTGATCATTTTTCGTTCGCTTTTCGGCAATGTTGCCATGTTGCCGAAAATCCCCCTAATCTGCTTAAATTATGATATTAAGTCTAGTAGTTAATCCGCATTAGTTGGCTTTCATGCCTGAGATAACTCCGAATTAAGCTGTTAATCCCGATTAACGCCGCCATCTGTCTAGTCTATTATAGACAGCCCGCTTTTGTAATCTTATGTCATTTATGTGAACGGATAGTCTTCCAGAAGAGATTAGCTTCAAAATATAAAAGGCCGTATGCAAATAAGAGCATTTTGTGCTTAGTTATTAGCGTGCATACTTGTATTTTGGGACTTTATTTATTTATTCTGATACTTATTTATCTTATTCTTAGATACTTACTTACTGAATATCTCAAACACTAGACCACTCTTTTTGTGAAACGAATTGTAGACTTGAATTTAGTAGCTAAAAGTGGCTTTTGGTTGTTCAGGTGTAAAACTGTGCAGTCTGGTGTAATTAAATATCCGCTAAAATCGATTGTTCGTATTCTTTAAACCCCCATTTACACACTTACGTGTAAGTTCAGTGCAAATATTTATTTGAAATGTGAGCAATTAATTTTACCTGTGCTTCCATGAATCACAAGAACTTCCCAAATAATATTTACATACGTACATTTGTATCTTTTTAATATATATTTGCATAAAACTGCGAGCACAGAACACGCAAACAAAAGCAGTACAGTTAAATACAATTTTAATTTATTCCAAACCTGCTAAAATTTAAATATATACATACATACTCGTATTGCACCCGTAGCTATATTTAAATGCATGTGAAATTATACTTTTGAGGTCTACTTTAATAACTTAGATATATGGTATAAGCGCAAATTCATTGTATACATTTATGGCTGTTTGCCAATAAGTTCACAAATACCGTTGGACAGCTGTTAACGGTTGATATATTTTTTGAGGCATCATTAGCATGCGATTTTTATAATACAATTATTTTTATTATACAATTTTATCATATGCACACACACACACATACATGTACATATGCATATGCGAGAAATGAAAAAATAGGGGACTGCTTATAAAATCGGCATTTTCATATATAAATTTCATATGCAGATTAATATGGACCAAAGTCAAACTTTTGTTTTTTTTGTACGTAGTATGAATAAATATCTACATATATATGTAATTGGCGCTTACAACTGTTATTGGGTGTTTGATCGAGTTCCTCCCCCAATTTGTGTTGTGCGGCATATGGTTTTTGGAGCAGTCTTTTCTTGGCAGAAATGCACTCGAAGGTTAGCAACTATCTGCCGATTTTAATATTTTGGTCAATAATTTAATAATATGCCACATCAATGCACCCACAATTTTGCACTGCAACACTCGGATGGTTTGACAGCAATTCCCAGTATATGGAAAATTGACAGGCGACAAGTTTGAAGTAACTTTCGAAATGTCTTTTACATAATAATAACTGAAGTTCGAGTATGCAAGTTTGTTTCCCTTTCGAGGTACTTAGTAAACATTTTTTGTTGATTTCAACAAGCTCGTTCGACACAATTCGCAGCTGATCGTTCATTTTTAATGCCACTGAGTAATCGCAATCAACCAGAATTTTGATAGCCAACTTCAAACTTTATTCGTTTTTGTTTAAACATATCGCATTGTTAGATATGCTGTGTATTTTGCAAAAATTTAAGACAAAATTTTAACTATAATTTATATATTTAAACATTTTTATTTTACTTCCATTGATTAGTAAAGAATAAGTGGCTTTAGTTGCAGCTAAAGATGGGTTTCATTTACTTATATTATATGCTCGTGCATTCCTTGTATATTATTTCGCATCGGATTCGCAACATTTTTTATTAACATACGTCCCTTGTTTCATTAATTAGGTACCGCTTAGAATACAAGTTTTTGCACCAAGTTTTTTCAAATGCAATTAAGTACTTACTTTCGCCCGTAAGGCATGTGCCAAAAAGATGTTTGCTAATATTTTAAACTTTTTTGTTTGAAACTGGTTTGGTACTTCGTTTCTATTAAACTCTGTTTCTAGTATTGATGTGTATCTCAGTGGCAACAAAATATTACATCAGCTAAATTTTGCAAAATCAATAAATAACCGAAACTCGCTAAAGAAATAAGTGCATCTTATAAAGTAAGGTCCCAAAATATGTACAGCAATGAACAAAAGTATTGGCACAGCAAGATAATTATACTTGAACATTATTTTTTTGTTCACTTATGAAGTGATTTTTAATCACAAAATGTGTCCTTCTGTCTAACATTTTCTATTATATTCCCTTTACTTCATTTTATTATTTGATTTATTATTCTTTTGATGGCCGGAAGAAACGATTACACCTCTATGGTTTTAATCCCCATTTAGTAAATTCAATCGCCTTTTAAAATGTGTAAAAAGGTGTTCAATCTTGAAAAGAGTTGAGAGAGGGACATTTAATATTCTTGCATAACCTTAAAAGGAGCAAAAAATTAAATTCACATTTTCAAAATATCAAATGTTATAATAATCAACAAATTTTCATTAACACTAAAATCTTCTCAGAGTGGCCTTTTTTAACCTTCTTTTGTATAATAAGCTTTAAATAAAAAAAAAAGAAACAAACACGAAAACACAAAATTTTCGCATTTTCGGTATAAAAAAGCACTAAATTTATTGCGAAGAGCAAATGGTTGGCAATAATGCACAACTTGGAAAAATGTGACGTCACGACCCTCTGATGGGCGCAATCTTCTTTCTATCATTCTTGGTTTTAAACGTTGTAAGGAAATTTAAAAATATCAAAAAATGTTCATAAAAATTTCAAATTTTTTATTTTGCATGCTTCCAATGTCTTCTTTTTTGTTCATTTAGGTATATACAAAAGTACAATTCCCAGTTCTAAAAACAAATGCAGTCCGAAATTCAGTCGTTTCTTTTAAGTATCATTCAAAAGTTTTGGACATTGATTTATTCTGGTTCCGTTAAAATAATATATAATAATGATATAAATTAATGTAGCGCACCGGTTCGAAACACTAGTCTCGAAACATCCCGTGATTTAAAAAAGGTTTTTCTATTAGCGACCGCTCTTCGGCAGATAATAAGCCTCCGAGCGTATCCCTGCCATGAAAAAGCTCCTCACAAAAAATATCTGCCGTTCGGAGTCGGCTTGAAACTGTAGGTGCCTTCATTTGTGGAACAACATCAAGACGCACACCACAAATAGGAAGACGAACTCGGCCAAACACCCAAAAAGGGTGTACGTGCCAATTATATTAAACTCGTTCATCATAAAATTCTGGTGTACTGTTGCAAGTATGAAAAGGATCGTTTATAAGCTTATTCGGAACTGTTAGGGCTGAAGTCTAGATATTTCTATAAATTGCATTTAGGTATGGTCTGATTTGGCTCATATTCAGAATATTGAAAATATAAAACCAATAACTATTTTTGCAGAAAATTCACTACTGGTAGTTGCATTTGAGTTCGCGGCATTGAAATGCAAATAAGAAAATAAATAATTACGAACCGAAATTGAGCCTCCATCTCAAGGAAGGAACTATTTATACAATTTTTTTTAATTCCTTGAACTTACACATTTCAATAATGCCACCAAATATGTTTTAGTTCGAAGTGGGTGCGCCTATACTTCTTCTCTGCAAAATAGATACATCTCGGTTATGAAATGGAACTAGATTTGCTATAAAAAAAACTGTTACGCAACATTATAGAAAAAAGAGAGAAATATTTTCATTCATCAACAAGAATTTCTATGATCCCCCCACATGCCATTTGAATTCAAGTGCTTAGAGTTTCCCGTCCATTTGCTTTTCCAAGGCAATAAATAAAGGCACGAGTGCAATCCTCCCAAGTATGTGGATTAAATCCGAAGATGCGTGCTTTTCGAATTGTCGAGTGAGATTCAAAATTTTTTTTATTTTTTTATAGAATGCAGTGTATCCTAAGGCGTAAGAATAAAATACTTTGCTTAACGGTATAACGGCGCATGCCGGATATTTTCTTCGTAGTAATGAGTTAAAACGAAAACACATTAAAAAAAATCTTGTTTCTGAAACTGAAGCAATGCTTTTGCCAAGTAATACTACAATACATTGCAAACAATTGTTCTGACACAAAGAGAACGGACTAATTTTTCTAATTGTCTTGTTCATTAACAATAGAAAATTAAAACTAATAGTGACTTGGCTTGTTGACTCAGAATTGATGATTTACATTTTTATCATAAAGTAACTACAAAACAAAAGTAGGCAGTAAAGTGTAAAAAATTGCATGAAGATCAAAACAAAAATTAAAATTTGCGGAGCTTTTTTCACGTATATTTGAGTCAAGTGATACATGGCTTACTTTGAGGTCTTCAATACCGCAAGGATGAGTTTTTTTGTTTTCCGTTAGCTTAAGAGTGCACTCGCTCATCGAGTCTATTTATGCTTAAAAATGTTACGGTCTCAGTCATATCAGAAAAGGGTAATATAAAAAGGTGTGACGTTTAATCACAGCCTTAAGGGGTTAACCCACTCTAACACGTCAAAAAGTAAACTAATTTGAAATATTTTCGCTGGAAAAAAATTAATAAAAGAAAAATATGTTAATACTTGTAGGTCATTATTAAGTACCTACACTTTGATGATGATAATTGATTACTATCGCACCGATCACTAGGCGGATAGTAGCAGTCTGGATTGAGTATCCATGTGATTTCGGAGTAACAGGTTGTTAGCCTGTACCTGTGGGTAGTTAACTATACTTTCAAGAGTAAAAAAATAGTTTTAAAAACTTATTACAAAAAATTATAGTCATACAGCGGAGATACGTCGGCGAAAAGCCTTCTCTGTTTTTCAACTTTGAGTAAACACAATTTTATTTTTTATTTTTACATCTCAAAAGATAAAAAAAGTATGGACATTTTTTGGTATCACTTTGTTTACAATACTCGTATATACAAATTTTTTTCCGAAAATAATATGGCGTACTTAAGCTTTGCCTTTTTTAACTTACACGAATGTCTGGTAAAAAACTTGTCAAAATATTATTTGTAAGCCGAAATGTGGAGTAATGACATTTTATAGTTAGAATAGTGAGCCATTACTTTGGTTATACAGGGTGGGTCATATACCTATTTTTTTGAGAATGGTAACACAAATGACATGTCAAATGTGTTCATAATTGACTTAAAGGTTTGACATTTACGAAATGGGACGCTATACGATTGAACAAAATTAGGAAATATTGAAAACCTATTTCCAAAGTGGTGAGTCTTCTTCTTCTTTTCTGATTTTCACATCGTGGCTACGTCAATAAGCAAAATTGTCGGATTTGGGGCTCAGAAAATGCACACGTTACTGTAGAGAAGCAAATGCATCCACAACGTGTCACTGTTTGGTGCGGTTTTTGGTCTGGCGGCATCATCGGGCCTTTTTTTCGAAAATGAGCGAGGAGCCGCGGTTACAGTAAATGGCGAGCGTTACCGTGACATACTCAACGAGTTTTTGTTTCCAAAAATTGAAGAGGATGACATGGACGACATTTGGTTTCAACAGGACGGTGCAACTTGTCACACTGCCAAAGTTACACTCGAACTTTTGGCTACCGTTTTTGAAAACCGAATAATCAGCCGAAATTCCGATATCAATTGGCCGCCTCGGAGCTGTGATTTAAGCCCGTTGGACTATTTTTGTGAGAAGCCGTTAAGGACAAATGCTATGCGAACCATCCAGAGTCGATTGATGCTTTAAAACACGAAATCGAAGTTGCCATTCATGAAATTGGAGCCCAAACAATCGAAAATGTGCTTAAAAATTGAGTTGATCGAATGGCCTACTGTAAAGCAAGTCGTGAGAGTCATTTGAACGATATTATTTTTCATTCATAAATGACAATGTTCAATCTTCAAAATAAAAAAACAAAATTGAAAAAATATTGATTAGTTTTTTTTTTATAGCCGATTCAAAAAGCAAATTTTACATGGCCCACCCTATAGATTTTGGATGTGCTTCTCATTGTCTGTCTGCAAAATGTTAAATCTGCGAAAACAGTTTTAAATGTCTGGGAAAAAAGTGCGAAAATATGTTAAATGTGGCTTAAAAATCTAACTACAACATAATAAAACATAACAGCGCTGCTCATCTGCAAACTACATATGAGCAGAGAATGTTAATGCAAATGCAATTGCATTAACATTCTCTGCTACTACTGTAAATGCTTCGGCAAAAAGCAATTTCACTTTGTATGTATGTATGTATAAATATAAGCGCTAATGTTAATGTTAACTAATATATAGAGGTCATGGAGAAACAATGTAGGGAATTGTGTAGGTGTTAGCACTTGCATTTGTATATTATATATATTAGTTCATACATTCATATATAATTACGCATAAAAACCCTGCTGTTGTGTTTATTTCTAGTTTATTTTTTATAAAAGTACAGATAAATTAAGTATTAAGATGTGGATATCACGCAAATTATGGTAAAACTTTGTAAATGGCTTAGCCGCTTACACATTTTCAATTGATTCAATTTATTAGACGAAAACCGCCATCGAAAAGAGGAGCTCATGAATGCAAGCCCACCAGCTATAATAAATCAAATAATTCTGGAAGAAATAAATGGAGATGAGGTCACGTCACGTATTTAACTGCTTACAGCCGATTTTTAAATATCCTGAATAACTAAAAAAATGTTCAACGTATAACAGAAAGTGTTTGTCTTTCCCTTTCAAAAATGTATTGTTATTAAGTAGGTTATGACTGTTAATAGACTAAGTATCTCATTTTATACGCAACCGGAGACGCGGACACCAGCTAGTTTTCCAACTTTGTCCAAAATTCAACAAATTTTCCAAAAATTGTCATCAAAATGTTCAAATTTTTAATCATAATCTTTAGAAAATTTCTGGATATGCGCTTTTTTGCGAACATCTTTTTAATGAGCATTTTCTTCCATTATGGAAAGACTTTATATGAAAGACAAACATTGCGAATATTGTAAAAAGATAAAATGATTTAATTAGATGAACAGGAATGAATTTTTTTCTATTGGATGTACTGCTGAGAATCAACTCAAGCTTAACTTAAACCTAAATATTTATTCGGTCAAAACACACATTTATATGTGTATGTGTATGTAATATTGATAAATAAGCAGCAAAAACATCTCTTAATCAACGCCATTCATCAGACAGAGATAATTAATTGTTAGTCAATTTCTTCCAAACTCATAAATGATTACTCTTAATTTAAAAACTCCATAAATTAGGAACACAAATAAATTAAATATACAAAAAATCATACGAGTAAAAAGCAATCGAAAGATAAATTTAAAAATAGCTGTAAATGTGTATATATGTGTGAACAAACAAAACTGAGAATCGCACAAAGCACAAAAACCCCAAGATTTCACATTCAGTTTGTAATTCCCCGCGCTGGAGTTTAGGATATACATACAGTATTGGCCAAAACTAAAGTACTCTCTTACAGGATTGCTAATATTGCGAAATAATTCAATAGAACCACATAAAATATTGCATATTTTTGTACCAAGTTTTTCTTATTGTTGCGGTATTAATAAAACATAAATACAAAAAAAAAACAAAAAACTCGTTTAATATAAGTTAACACATAACTGAAACTAAAATTTAAAATATCCATAGTACTCAAATATGAAATGGTCTAAACTAAAGCATCCCTCCCTTAATAGAAAGTTATTTACATTTATGGTTTAGCATTTTGTACTAAACTCATTATTTTTGATTACTTTAGCACATACTTCATAACTTCCAGCGATATGTTGTACCAAGCTTATATAACAGGTTCAAACAATTCTTCCTTTGTTGTACAATTTTCTCTGTTAATTTTCGAATTCACAAACTCCCATAAGTACCTACTCAATCGAATTAAGATCGGGAAATTGAGCGGGCCAAACTAAGACCTTTACAAGAGTTTGCTGTAACCACGTTTTACAGTGCCTAGGGGTATGTTTAGTATCGACTGAACAGTGCGACCTCTACTGTTCGTCTTCTAATGGTACTAGCAAATGGACTGGCAAATTTAAGGGGTTACATGGGTTTCGTCGGCTAAAAAAAGGCCTATTTTCAATATTTTTTTTTTCTATGTAAAAAACTATTTATTTAATCCAAACTTTTTTCTGTCTTGTATTAAAGAATAATTTCTGAAATTAAAAGAAAAAAATAATTAAAACTCCTCCATTGTGACGTCATTTCCGGTGACCCCTCGAAAAAAAGGTGCATCCGCGTTGACTGACTACTGACAGGCTCATCAAAAATGAAAAAACAAAAATAAGTGTTTTAGTTAAGACCATAAACTCGTGCTTGAACGAAGGAAAGAAAAAAAATTTTGAAAATTTCGGTCAAATTTGCTTGACATTTTGTTTTTTTTAAATAGTTGTAATTGAAAAAAAACAAAATCCTTCGTTCAAGCACGAGTAAATTGTATTTCGAGCACCTGTGTAAAATTTCATCAAGATCGGTTGAGTAGCTTTCGAAAACATTTGACAACCGACTTTGAAAACACAGTTCCGAGAAAAACGCGTTTAAAGTTTTGAGTAACAATAAAAATGGCTTGAAGCGCACACCTTCCAAAGGCTGTATCTCCGAATTTATTATTCGGATCGACTTGAAAATTTAGGAATAATATTTCTGAGATGTTGTAGAAATTAATAAACAAAAAAAAAAAAAATCGAATTTTGGAACCAACGAAACCCATGTAACCCCTTAATACGCTTTTTATTTGATTAGAAAAAAATGTTTTGAAAGTGATCTTAATGCAAAAAAATTAATTTACCCGTTCACATTTGGCAGATTAGCTGCAAAATTAATATTCAACTGTTAAGATTGTTTTGAAAAGTTTTTCTTAATAGAAATTTGTTTGGTGGAATATTTTATTGTTTTTGATTTGTTTAATTATTATTAACGATATGAAGAAAAGGCAAAGAGAAGCATTAGTTAATTTAACTACACAGTTGGAGAAAATCCTTGAACGACATCTACTGAGGTTGAAAAAAAATTATTGTAGCAAAACGCATGCGAAATTCGATATTACATTTTATAATAAGCAAAACAGCCGAATGCGTCTATGGGCATACGCTTTTTTGTGTAAGTGAGTGCATAATTAATAATACCTTAAAAAATTATTAGAATTATGTCTAGAAAACGCTTTTCTTTGCCAAAAATTTTATTTAGTTTTTAATTTTAGGTTTCTCCTTACATTTGTAATAATAATTAGAGATAACACAGAAAACACAGGGTTGTACAGCAAAGAAAGAAATTTTATACTCTCGGATTTCGGGAGAGAAATTTTCTATGGGTAATCTAGCTTTTTAATTGCGGATTGGGAGTTAAGCTCGAAAAAGTAGATAATCTAGTTATATATTATGTAAACGCATTATCAGTCATATATTTCTGTTTACGTGATAATTAAAGTTTTACTTTGAAGTAAATTAAAAAATATTTTTCTTTTGTGATAAACATTTCTTTTCGCTTTTTACGGTCTTAAATAATAAAAGTTATTACTCTGAGTGGCAAGTTTCGTACTAATCTTGCACAAAATTGCTTTTTTATCAACATACAAACAATTCAAAGCAATAAAGTGTGAACTTTATTGAAGACACAATTTTTATGGAGGAATTCGTTCAAATTAAATTAAAAATTTTTAAATGTAATTCATCTTAAGGTTTACTGACTTTTTGATTACTAAAATGTTTCTGAAAGATTGATAAAATAGTAATTAGGATGTAAATAATAATAAATCAATGTTCTTTGCGTCGAGTTTTCAAATATAGTAGTTTGCTCCTTATCAGTGGTGTGTGATTGATATATTATTAACATATATATATATATGTATATTAGGCCGGGTCGATTTGTGGGGAGGCAATAAAATCGCCCATTGCTCTGTGAAAATCATATTCTAGATAAGAAACTTTGCCGAAGGAACCATACCTCTAAAACGAATTCTGATGTCTCCCAATTTGGGTCGAACTTTTTAGTTTCTTTTCTCATGTAAAGGCCAAAAATTGTGATATTTTGAAATGATTGTATGGGGAACCCCCAGGGGAGTTTCAGGGGGTGTGCCACTGGCATGGGTGGATCGGCCGTCCAAAGTTAGTGGGGGTCGGTCATACATTTGGACTCGATTGGAGCACTCTAAATGGGTCAAAGTGGGATTTTTCGTTCGACCCAAATTGGGAGACATCAGAATTCGTTTTACAGGTATGGTTCCTTCGGCAAAGTTTCTTATTTTGATCCCTAGAATATGATTTTCACAGAACAATGGGCGATTTTTTTGCCTCCCTACAAATCGACCCGGGCTAATATATATTTATATATATATTTTTTTTTAATCGATTAGTCAATTTTTTGTCTGAACACCAGCCAGATTCATGTTTATAGTATGTAATTGACGACTTAAACACACGCATAGGTACAGCTCAAACCATTAGCAAAGACTTATAGCCGAAATGCCTAGAGTTACTGAAAAAAGAGAATCTAAAGAGCCGATAATTAGCTCGAAAGGGAAAAAATTACTCAGTTTAGTAAATTGAGTTGGAGGGATTGTTTTGAACGTCAGAATGCCTGATGATAATCGTAGGGAACTGACTTTTTGTGGCGCTGCAGGAAGTTCGGTTATCGATTATGCTATCAATTCGTCCAACTTTACATTGGCATTGACATTGAATGTTTCAGCACGTGCACGAAAATGCTCCGGTTTTGAAAGATTTTAATGAATCCCCACAGCAAAGTCCATAATAAATTATGTAGCTAAACGGAATTATTATTTTAAGTTGTGCGCTAAAAAAAAAGTTTCAACATTTCTGTAATGAGGTTGGTCTTCTGAACACAGTCAGGAACTCCCGAGATTGGTGGATACTAGCTATTACTCTGAAAATTTTAAATCTTTGTTTTATCGCACAGGTGATGGACCTTGTATACATGGGGTACACCGTACTATACCTATGATGTTAGACCCTTTTTCGACTCACTTTTTGCAATGCGCGATTTGAGCCATGTACTCCATGGGTACAAAAAAAAAACCACCTGGCAAAGACCAGATTACTTACGAACGCTACAAGTACACCCCGGACACTTTTCTTACTGAGGTACTGAGTTTATTTAATATGATTTTCCTTAAGAAACAGATTCCGAACGCCTTTCGTAACGCTATTATTACGTGTCTTTTTTAGAAAGGTGATCCTTCCATGCCCTCACATTATCGCGGACTACCATTGCTTGATACTAAATAGTTACAAAATTTTTGCTGACATTTTGTTAAACCGTAGAAATGAGTGAATTTTAGTAAATTTCAAATGGGTTTTCTTAAGAATTACTCTACTGCTCATAATTCTTTCAATCTGACTAGTATCGTCCACCTCAATTTGTGTGCAAAAAAGAAAACTTTTGCGTCCTTTGTAGATTTTTCATGTGCCTTTGACACAGTTGAGCGTAATATTTTTTTTTTATAAACTAACACGTCTCGACCTCTCCAACCACATAATTGATATTATACGTCTTATTTATTGCGACACTACAAATCAGGTCCGCTATAACGGAGCGCTCTCTGATCCTTTTCTTGTTAATCAAAGTGTATGGCAAGGTTGTTTGCTGAGTCCTACCCCTTTTTCCTTGTATCTTAATGACCTAAGTGACAGGTTACAATGCGGTATTAAAGTTCCTGATACTACGGTCAAGGTATTGCTGTACGTTGACGATATCGTTTTGCTTACAGATTCTGCGATAGATCTTCAAAAACTGATTGCTCATCTTTACGCTTATTGTACGCAGTGAGGTCTAAACGTAAACCTGATTAAATCTAAAGTTATGGTTTTCAGAGAATCTACAAGAATTCCTGTTGGTTGTCATTGAATTTACGGTAGCGATTCGTCAATGAATATAAATAGCTTGGTATTATGTTAAGTTATAAACTTAGTTACATAAAACATTTGAGGCAAAACTTGCAATAAATACTACGTGGCTGAAATACATAAACAATTCGAGGATAAATATTTCCAAAAAATTGAAAATTTTCTACGCTGCGTTCAGGTAAATAATGTTTTACGGTGCTCAGATATGGGGTGTTGATAGATATGAGCCAGTAGAGACACTTCTGCGATCCTTTCTAAAAAAGTTAATGTTTCTACCTCCAAACACGCCAAATTATATGCTCCACCTATAAACAGGATTGTTACCACAGTTTCTCAATACTCTCTATACCCATATGACTTTTATTGTACGTTGCCTTAGTCTACCGGCAAACAGACTCGCTTGCATCTTGACTAAGGGAGCAGTAAGGCAGGGATCGCATTGGAAGTGGAATAAAATATACAATGGTGTAGATATGGATTCCCCGCTAAATTTTTGCCCAACGTCTATTAAATTAGCTTGCTCTTAGGAACTGCTAGCTTTTACTGAATGTGCTTTTCACATGATCTTTATTCACATTTGGCGCCGCTAGAATCAATTTATTTTTAATGATGAGCTCGCGGCGTATGCTATAAGCTTGGCTTTTAGAGCTAGAGGCGACTTACTAACTTGTACTGTTTGCAATTTAAATGTTGTTGAAGATGCGTTCCCTTTAATCGGTGTTGTCCTCTTTATTCAAATAAACGTGTAAAGTGTTTTGGTGAGAAAGTATTGGATCTTCGGCTGGTTTTAAATAAATATCTTAAGAGAAAATAATTATTTTGTTCTTTATAAATACATTTGTAATTGTTTAAAGTATAGAGAACTAATTCGGAATGAACTTACTTAATTTAAAATTGAAGTGTTTTGCAGATATGCAACATCAAGTGTTAAATTAAATGTCTATGATTTTATTTATCCTACTCTATTTTTGTATGAATTTCCAATATTGTTAAATATATTTATTGTATTGAATAAATAAATATTTTAATATTTTAATATTTTTTCTTTTGTTTTGTAACATTGATAACTTTTTGTTAAGTAAGATTTCAGTTAATAAATAATATTGTATAAAAAACTAGCAAACCCGGTCAGCTTCGCTGGGCACACTAAAATAGAATAGATATGGTTTAGAACAGAAAAGATATGGTTTTCATATTATTTATTTCTTTATTCTTTATTCAAGCGCTTTGGCATAAACAATATTTTTTGTTTTTCTATTTGTTTTTGAGTAAATATAAAATATAAATTGAAAATCAGGAAAAAAGAAGATTGTTTTTAAATTTCAAATCAACGCAAATGAATAACTAAGAAACAATCGTCTTTTTTCCTGATCATCCATGAATTTTTCGTTTCAATTTATATGTTTTATTAAGCATTGGAGCTTTTTTAACCATTATCCATTTATATTTTTCAAAAAACAAAACGAAAAAAAATTTTTTGAACATTCGGATTTCACATTAAATTCTCAAATTTCGTAAGAAATTATTCACTGTTCCAAAATCCACTCCAAAAAAATTCACAAAAAAATTTTACACTTTGCCCTTACGTCCTCTCCTTATGGCATCCAAATCAGAATGAAATATTGACACATTGTAACTCATACTGTCAGTTTGACAGTTCAGTTCCGCCCCAAGCGTTAAAAAAGTAAACGACATTATGGCTGGTTCAAAAGAACGTTGTACCCGTTGCCAGTGCTCCGAATTACAACCAAACTTTACGAAACCCATTTTCAATACTTACTTAACAATGTGTGTAAGTTTGGTTTAATTCGGTGCAAAGACACGGCCGGTTAGCGAACACACACAAAAAGTTGACTTTATTTTATATATTTATAAGATAAAGTTAATCAGTTTCCATTAAATTTTAAATGGGTTAATTTCATGATAAGCTCAAATACTTTCAGTTATTGATATTTAAGTCATACAAAAAAGTTATATTCCAAGGTTAATCCCGGGATCAAAATTTTCCACTAATATTGGCGTCCCTGGTAGAACTATGCGTAATAAGACTGGTTACCACTACGCATATAATCGATTATTCATGCGTAAATTTCGCGAACACAAATGCAACTTGCGCAGGTAATTAAATGTGTGCGGCATGCATTCCTCGAAAGGGGAACTTTCTGTCTTTTGCGACGAATACTGAATTCTCCTCATTCTCATCTTATGCTACGGGCGGCTACACACTTATATCGCATTTATTATGCTCACATATATACATACATATGTATGCGCGTATGAATATCTATAGTTAGTATTCGTAATTATAGACTAGACAACAAATTAATAGTGGCAATGAGCTGACGAGCGTGAGGATATGTGTAGATACATACATATGTTTGTACGAATATGAACGATGAAATACACAAAAAAGAAAGGATGACGCGAAATATTGCGACGAGGGGAAATCCAGCAAAATGTTGAAAACAGAGGTATGACTCAATTGATGTCAGTTTCGATGTACTATACATAAACTTTGCATGGCAACTCGTTAAGTGACCGGTAATCGCAGCGGTATCTTCTTCTTGATTTTCAAGGTCAGTTTATTTCGTAGACAAATCACGCAAATTTTCAATTAAAACAGATCGAGTGTATTTGCATATAAAATTTTATTGAATGTATGTACGAGTATGCACGTCAACACGAAATAACAGTTAACAGTTTTTGTATAAAGCTTTTAAAGATGCGTAGGCCAGTGATACTTTGCAGACGCAGCATTGAGGTTTCAAGAGACGTTAATGCAGTAGCGACCTATTTAAAACTTTTATTAGACCAATTTATGACTATAAACCTGGCAGTGTTTGAAAATTTCGTGCTTAAGATAACTATTGAAAGTGGCATTAAATTAAGTTTTTTCGTACAATTAAATTTTTAAATCGTTTTATATTTTTTGGTATTTTTTCAAAAGCGTAAAAAGTTTATTGGCCAGTTTTTTGACAAAGGCTTTAATTTGAACGCGATTGAAAGTCGCTGAATTGTGATTTAGCCCAAAATTGTATTTTTTCGTATGGATTTAATTTTTTTTACCACCACGTTTTATACTCCGATTTTTTATCTCAGAAAAATTTGCCATTTAAGCACGTTGAACCGAGATTTATGCTATTCTCGGTTTTTTGAATGCCATTTAACTCTCGGTATTTAGCCAATAGACAAATACATACAAAAGAGTGCAGCACCTTTCCGCGTTTTACCACAAACTCGCACAATGCATCGTTCTTGGCCGCCGAGTAATTTTGGTTGCGCGCCTTTGAAGGACTTGCTGTACGTTTTTATATTGCCTTTTACTTCCATTTTAGAAAGCAAAAAAGGCAAAATTTAAAATTGAAAACTGAAATTGCTCGGCTTATAAACGGAAATTTAATTTTTTTTTTAATTTTTTATAAACTGTGAGTTCAGTGCAATGTCAACTATTTAAATTCGAGTTGTTAAAAGACATTTACGATTCTTCGCAAAGCTCATTATTTTTGCGAACAAATCGGAAAAATTTAGCCGCGTCGTATTATAAATTGAGATTTAGTTACTAGGTGGCGCAAAATTAATCACCCTATCATATTTTGCAAATGATGCCGTACGCCAATCATATCTTGCATTTGTGTACTAGGCAACTGCAGAATACAAACAGTCAACCAATTGAGCGCGTAAAGATCAAAATAAAAATTTCCATCACCCAAAATATTTATTTTTTATTTAGTAAAAAAGTTATGCAAAAACAAAATTGGATTATTCATTTTACGCCACCTTGTAAATCAATTTTTAAACTGTTATTCAACTCGGTAAACAAATTGTGAAGAAGTGAAAAAAAATTATAAAAAGTTTCATAAAAAATTTTGAATTTTTGATGGAAATTTTATGACATGTTTCTTTTACGAAGTTTAGGACTTGGATGTATAACTTTTTTTCATAGAAGAAATAAGAAACAAATAAATTACACTGTGCGACAGTGATATTATACTTTTATGGATACCTAGCACAACTTGTAGTAAAACTAAGAAAAATGGTATAGGCGAAATTTCCAATACCCCCCCAAAATCTTAATTTATGGCCAAAAAACCGTTTTTCGAAAGGTTGATGTATACAATCACTTATAACTTCGCCAATTTTAATCCGATTTTTTTTTTTTAGTTCAAAAGAGCAAAATGAAACCTTTCCGATAGTGTCTTGACAATTTTTCTGAAATGATAACTGCCGTGGCTGTAGACGGAAGTTTTTCGAATTTTTTGATTTTTTCTCTGTTTTTTCAACTTTGACGTTATTTTTACGATATTATCCGAATCTCGGTGAAACACCAAAATTAAGAAAAACATTTTTCTAATAGCGGTCGCCCCTCGGTAGGCAGTGGCAAGCCTCCGAGCGTATTTCTGCCATGAGAAAGCTCCTCATAAAAAATATTTCCCGTTCGGAATCGGCTTAAAACTGTAGGTCCCTCCATTTGTGGAACAACATCAAGACGCACACCACAAATAGGCGGAGAAGCTCGGCCAAACACCCAGACCACACAACTCTATGCATTTTCATCCAATTGCAATAAAATATAGCTTATTCGACGCAAAATTAAGTTACACTATATTATAATAGTGTATCGGATAATATCTTACAAATGATGTCAAAGTTGAAAAAATGGAGACAAAAAAAAACTTACAACTGCAGTCTCGTCAGTTTTCAATTTAAAAAAATTATGAACGCACTGTCAAAAAGGCTTGTTTTTGTTCTTTCGAACAAAAAAAATTGAAATCGGATGGAAATTGGCGAAGTTAGGTGTGATTTTTCACACCAACCTACTGAAAAACAGTTTTTTGGCCATAAAATGAGATTTTGGGGGTGTATTGGAAATTTCTCCTATACCATTTCTTTAGTTTTTCTATGCCTACAAGTTGTGCTAGGCCTCCATAAAAGTATATTTAGTTTTTTTGTTTTGTTACACAGTGTTATCAAAACTTGTCACAAGTCCCTGAAATTATTAAACACACTGTACATAAAATTTAAAAGCTTATCTTAGGGCTTATATGGATTTTAAGAGCATTTTTGGAGTACATATTTAGAATTTAATGGCGTATCTTAAACGTTTAAAATACGTTTTTAAGAACATATTTTGGATTGCCCTGGTGATTCGCTACCGTCGATTTGTTAATGCGAGCATTTGCATCCTTGGAGTATCTACATAAATAAGTATTCCAGGATCTAATTTGATACATTTTTCCTATAACTTCTGATATCATCCCTTGTTCTTATTCACCTCTTCTAACCCTTTGAACCTATCACTGAGCACTTGGGGTTCTCCTTTAGATTTTGCTTTGAAAGTTGTCTAGCATTTAATGTCTATTGGCGTTCAAGGTTCGACACTCGCACAGACAGTAAAAAAGCAGAGTGAGGATGGTTAGTAGAAATTGCTTCATTTTCCCATCAACTTTCAAAACATACGTCCGAAAATTTCCATCTCTGTGCGGAGCTAATTTTTTTCAGTTGCTCTCGGCGGTTTTTCAACAAATCATTTTTCGTTATTCAAATAGAAAGTTATAATATAACAAATAATAGATAATTAAAAATAAATAATAAGTAATAAATATACGAGCGGGGTTCAATAAGTACCCGTGTTAAAAATGTTAGAAATTTTTTCAAAATTTGTATTTATCTTTCAACATAATTCCCTTTTAGTAAGATACACTTCTTCCAACACTCCGGACATTTTTTAACCCCTCCAAAAAATAAGATTTCCCATTCAAAAACAAAAATCGAATTCCGAACGATACTGCTCTTTTTCCATCTTAGCGAAAAACACGAAATACGTCTTACTTGAATAGCTGCCAAATCCAAACTAACCTATCAATCAGTCTGAAATTTCTTTAGCCGTCGTTTGATAGATGGCAGCATACGATGCTAACACCAATTTCCCTCAGGAACGCCCTCTGCCTTCAAACACGGGTACTTATCGAACAGCCATCGTATTTATGTTCCAAGTGACGCAGTGAAATAATAAATTGATTTGCTTAAAAGATTTAAAAAGTTTTTAGATTTTAGATTGTATTCAAATTTAATTTGGGCTAAGATACCTATTCTGGCATTTACTTAAACTTCATTTATTTGAACCTTTTCAATTTTAACTCAAAGTGGCAGAAATTGACGTAAAAAAAGTTTAACATTTTTTTCACAGAAGTTATGGAGGTGGCAAAAATCAAAAAAGTCCTCAACAAGAGGTGTGAAAACATTATATAAGTCTAACTTTTAATACAATAATGAATACAAAATAGAGAAGTAATGAAGTCCTTTACAGCTGATTCACTAGAATTTGTATATCTTGGGTAACCGAACTACAGTTTACTAAAGTACAAAAGTATAAATTTTTCTGTATTTTGTGTTATAACTTTTAAAACCGTTGAGACTGAGTCTTAGAAAATATCCTATTTAATAAGAAATTTTTCAATATATTTAACGATTATAGTTAAGTGGAATTTTTTGGATAAAATTTTTAGAATGTGGAACTTGTTGTTGTTGTTGTGCTTATTATTCTTCTTCTTCATCTTTGCTTCACAATACGTGGTGGCCCATAGCTTCACAAACAATCTTCCTCCAGTTCGCTCTGTCATTTGCTACATTTTTCCAATTACGAACTTTCATCACTTTCATGTCTGCTTCGACGCCATCTCCTTCTTAGACCGCCCCTCTTTTTTCCTCCTTTTGATCTGAACAATTTAATATTTGAATAATACGCCTTGTTAGCCGCTTTAATTCTTTCAATAAAACGAGTTCTAAGTATTTGAATTCATTTACGCTTTCAAAAACAAAATTAGCTATAACTATATGTAAGTAGATTCCTGTCATTAGCATTACGTAAACTTGGGTTTTTCAGCATTGACATTCAGTCCCATGCCTATTGCTTTTGATTCCAGTAGCTTGAATATGCGACCTAGTTTGGTTTTTTTTTTTTTTTTGCCATGATGAGAACGATCTCAGCATATGCAAATTTTCTAAAATCCTTGTGAAATATTGTGCAGTGCAAGTTAATATCCTTTATAACTGTGTGAAAATCATAGCAGCAATACATCTCCTTGCTGACACCAGACAGTAAAAATCAACGTGAGGAGAACCAGTTCAATTAATTTCAACGGAGTGCCAAGTTTTTGGAAACAGTACTTGATTTATTTTCTGTCTAGACTTTCAACCGCTTGTTTAAAATCAATAAAAAGGCAGAAGATATCAGTGTTGTGCTCGAACAACTCTTCAACCATTTGGATTACCAGGAAACCTTGTTCAATTGTTGATCGATTGCTTTTAAAGCCGCGCTGGTACTCATCTACAGGGTGGCTGATGAATTTTGCTGCATTAAGAAACTCAAATAACTTTTTTTTTAGTGTATGGAATTCATTTATTTTTTTTTTCAAGTTGAAGGTCATTAAATTTTATTAAATGTAGATTAACTAGTTTTAAAAATAATTGAATTTAAATGCCCCCCATGCTCGTTGACACAAGTGCGGCATCTTAGTAAAAAGTTGTTCATTGCTGCTTTGAGAGTTGTGACAGGAATAGCCGCAATTGTTGCCCGAATGGATCGTTTTAGTTCATCCAAATTTGTTGGGTTTGTTTTATAAACTTCTTGTTTACATAAACCCCACAAGAAAAAGTCAGGTGCAGTAAGGTCAGGCGACCTGGGGGGCCAACGAAATTCGGAGTTTCTTGAAATCAGTTTATTGGGAAATTTTCGTCGCAACTCTGTCACAACAGTCTGGGCTATGTGAGACGTTGCCCCATCTTGTTGAAACCACACAGAGTTGAAAGGAATTATCTTTCGGCGTAGTTCTGGATAGAAAAATTCTTTCAGCATTTTTACATAACGGTCTCCAGTAAGCGTAACGGTGTGACCATTTTCTTTAAAAAAATAAGGCCCGACAATACAGCGTGAAGAAACCGCACACCACACTGTCACGCGAAGAGGATGCAATTCCGTCTCGTGGAGTATCTGTGGGTTAGAAGTACTCCATATTCGACAATTTTGTTTGTTCACATTGCCGTTTAAATCGAAATGGGCCTCATCAGACATGAAAAGGCAGTTTAACATGTTTTGGTCTTCTTCCACCATTTGCAGGATCTTCTGGCAAAATTCCAAGCGAATCGGCAAGTCTGCTGCATTCAGTTTGTTAACCATTTGAATTTTGTAGGGAAATAAGTCTAAATCTTTGTGCATTATTGTTTGCAAAGACTGTCGGCTGACACCAAGTTGAGCAGATAAGCTTCTTGTTGAAACCCTTGGATTGCTTTGTATAGCTGCAGCTACAGCAGCGATCGTTTCCTCCGTCCGAACTGGTGGGTTTCGATGATAAGGCCTTCTTGCGACTGTTACTTGCTCAGCAAAATTATTCACCAGTCTCATTATGGTCCATCTGCTCGGGGGATCGCCGCCAAACATCCGCCTGTACTCTCTCTGTACCAAAACTACGGACTCCAGTGCGTGATAGCGGCGGAATATCCAAATTCTTGTTTGCGTGTCCCAGTTATCCATTTTAATAAATTTTAAAGATCAATCTGCAAATTAAAACAAAAATGGAACAAATAACTTAAAAAGAAAAAAAGTTATTCAATTTTTTTTTGGTAGCGGCTTTCATCAGCCACCCTGTATTATTTCATCAGTATAAACTTTGATTGGAACGCAACTTTGAAAATTAAAAAGTAGTTAATAATCGTCAAAAATATATTTTGTGGGAAAAATTATTAAGATACCAAACTGAAATACTATCTGACTAATAGCCTTTCCAACGATACCCCATTTGGGCCAATCGGATCAGTAAATTCTGGCTTATACAAAGTTTTCGCAACTTCCTTTAGAGAGTTTTTTGATTTTTGCCACCTCCACAACTCCTGTGAAAAAAATGTTCAAATTCTTTTAACGGCATTTTCGTTAGAATATGAATTTAACCTATGTGCAAAACTTTAGCAAAATTGTAGACCATTTTTGCAGAAAATCATCACTTTTTTATTATATAGGGTTATTCAATAGGTGCGCTTCAACTTTTTTCCGATAGGGAGGGCGAACGACGCAATATTTTTTATTTTTCGCTTGTCATTTGTAAACTTCATTAGTATACATTTCATCATGGAACGCTACACACTTGAGCAACGATTGCAAATCGTGCAAATTTTTTATGAAAATTTATAAATTTTCCAAAAAATCATCTTCAGTGATGAAGCTCACTTTTGGCTCAATGGCTTTGTCAACAAGCAAAGTATGCATTACTGGGCAGAAAGCAATCCACACGTGATTCATGAGGCACCGTTGCATCCCGAAAAAATCACTGTTTAGTGCGGTTTACATGCCGGCGGCGTAATTGGCCCATATTTTTTCGTTGGCGAGAACGATCGCCACGTTACTGTAAATGGAAATCGATACCGCGACATGATAAACGATTATTTTTGGCCGCAATTGAATGGTATGGACTTAGACGACATGTGGTTTCAACAGGACGGGGCCACAAGCCACACAGCACACGCTACAATTGATTTGTTGAAGAGTAAGTTCGATGAGCGCATTATTTCCAGAAATGGACCGGTGAAATGGCCGCCGCGCTCGTGTGATTTGACGCCTCTAGACTATTTTCTTTGGGGTTATGTGAAGTCATTGGTCTACAAGCCGGCGACAATTTGTGAGCTCAGAGCCAATATTGAACGCGAAATTGCTGAAATTTCGGCCGATTTATGCAAAAAAGTGGTCGAAAATTGGGTTCAACGATTGGACTTCGTAAAACGTGCACGCGGTGGTCACGCAAAAGAAATCGAATTTCATACTTAAATGTATATGTTCAAACTCGATAATAAAAAAAAAATTAGTTAAAAAAGTCAAACCGTTTGTGTTTTATTCAAAAAAGTTCAAAAGTTGAAGCGCTCTTACTGAAAACCCCTATAGAATGGCCGGATGTGCGATATCTCCTTTTTTTTTATTAAAATGTGCATTTTAAGTTTAAATTTGCATTTTGAGCCATACATAATAGCTTTTTTCTTTTCTTTTTTCCCAAAAGTACGTGTCTGCATCGTCGAGTCCCGTGGCACATACCGCAAGACCCCGAAGTTTTGCCCAATTCTGGAGGCAACTAGTAATATAGAATGCGTAATTGGCATCGATCGTTTGGACTGTGTGCGACGGATACACAAAGGTACCGCCCATTTTGGTGTGCTCTCGGCAGAAGAGCTTATTGCCGCACGTTGGGCCAGCGTCGAAATTTTGGTCACAAGTGAGCTGCGTTCGCATGACACCCATTTCGAGTATGAAATCGTCGCTGTAGTGGACAACGAGGCAAATATACATACAGCGCATGATCTGCGGGGTGCGAAACTTTGCCATCCTGGTTATGGATTGGGTAATCATTGGACCGATGTGTTAGCTAATGTACGTGTAATACTAACCGTGTTTTTATAATTTTTTTTAAAGCCATATTTTTTTATTTACTTTACAGTACTTTGAGTCAACACTAATTTCAAAATCATGTAACCCGGACATATCACTGACAGAGGATCGCATTAGCGCATCGGCGAAATTCTTTGGGCCCAGCTGCAAAGCCGGTCCATGGGTGCCTAATCCAACACAAGATCGCGCTCTCAAAGACCGCTACCCGTCGCTGTGTCAACTCTGTTATGACTCTTACCGCTGCGATATTGGCGACAAGCACTGGGGCCGTCGCGGCGCGCTTTATTGTCTCACAAATGGCGTTGGAAATGTTGCTTGGGCGCGTCTGGATGATGTGCGCAGTCATTTCGGCGTAAGTTATAAACGATTAATCAATAGTAATTGGTTTAAATGCATTTATTAAAATTATAAAATTTTTTCAGTTAACCGGTTTGCCAGCGCAGTCAGATCCTTCCGAATATAGTTACCTTTGCGCTGATGGACACCTACAGCCCATTACCACTGAACGTCCCTGCGTTTGGGTCGCCAAGCCTTGGCCGGTAATAGCTGCGCGACGCAGCCACGCTGCATACGTACAAAATCTAGTCGCCGGTTTGAACCATGACAATCCCAATAGTTGGCAGAATGCATTGCTTAGTTTGTTGGAGAATTATCATGTAGAAATCGTCACCCTGGATAATGTCATACCCATCGATGATTACCTCGATCAGGCACCCGCCTTTCAAAGCGCGTACAGTTTCCCTGAATGCAACCCGCCACGCTCCATCGTCTATTGCACCACCTCGATCATTCAGCACATCAAGTGTTCGTGGCTACAAGAAGTTTCGCAAGTTTACGGCGTCGAACCGAACATTCAGTGCATACGCGCCGAGAGCCTTGACTCATGCATGGACGATGTGAAATACAAGGCGGCCGATGTGCTGATGGTCGATCACGAAAACCGCATTAAGGCACAACGTGACTACAATCTCGTGCCGATACTTTACGAGTTCGCACAAGACATGCACGAACGCTATGCCATAATTGCGCTGGTGCATAAAGATTCTAAGTTTAAATCGTTTGCTGATCTCGAAGGCGCTAAAGCTTGCCTGCCCTCCTACGAGGGACCAGCGCATTTGTCAGTGCAAGATACAATTGTAAATGTCACAAATCGCATGGCATCGCTGCAATCGTTTTTCCATGAAGACTCATGCACTTGGCACCCGCAGGCCCCGCATTCATGCCCGGACAACTATCGTGACAATGAGGGCGCATTGCGTTGCTTAGCCGAAGGTGGTGACGTTGCCTTTCTTAGTTCGGATATTTATAAAAACTACACTGTGGGCAATTTGACATCGAAATGGGTGCGCGATACGGGGCACAAGTCTTTCCGCGTGTTGTGTCCCTACGGTTCTAATGAACGCCACTCAAAATTCGAATACTGCTACATGCATTGGACCACTCGTGGTCATCTGATGACATACAACACTTCGTTGGCACGACGCACTGAAATCTACAACTCTTTGCGAGACATCGATCAACTCTTTGGTAAGAGCTACCGCCCGGAAACACGGCCATTTACGATGTATGGCATTTTCGATACACGCAATAATATTATGTTCCGCGACAAGACGGATGGCCTGCGGGGCTTAACCGACTTGAAAACAGACACTTCGCAACGCATTATGGAAGACATATTTGAGAAATATGCGAAAAAATATTACGTAGATCCGAATTCGAGCCCGTCTATGAAGAGTTCCCTGGCTTTGGTTGTAATTGTGGCACTATTAGTTGTAAGGAGAATATGAATTTGAGTGCGAAAAATTAGAAAGGCATAGATGGAATTGTTCTATTCACAAAAAGTCATTAATTTTATATGCTCCATAAAGTGAGATGTGTTTTAAGTGTACTACTCAAAAAGTATGCAATTTTGTGATATTATTTATACTTTTCGTATGTATTTTAATAAAAAACAGTTATATAAGTATGTTTTAATATTTTCCTTATGCCTGATTATATCAATAAATTTTTAATCTTCCTTGAAAAAGATTTATCTCATTTTATATAAATAAAGAAGGTAAGGACATATTAACGATTGACAGATTCCCGAAGAAATTTTAAGAATATTTTACGTCACTGAATAAAAAAATATTTCCGTAGATTTGACAATGACAAGATGGCGAAAGGGCTAGAGTGATGGATGCAGCACTTCATATCGTCTACGTTGTGCATCTGTATTTACATACATATCGCACCCTAAATACAAAAGGGTCACAACTCAAAATGTACTTCTGCTCAAAACGGTCCGCGGATGACATATGGCAAAAATAAATTTTTTGTTTTTTGGTAGGACTGTTATAAGCTTACATGGCAAATTGCAGCGTAATATGTCACATAGTTTGTTTTCTGTGCTACTGTAAAGAAGTCAAGCTCGAGTGTGGAAAATTTTGAGTTGTGACCCTTTTGTATTTAGGGTGCGATATATCGAATGTGATCTGAGAACGTAGAAGAATGAGAATTTATAAAAAATTTCTAAGAAAACAAGTCTGAAACGATTTAGCGATGGATTTTTTAACTCTTACTTCACACAACATTGTAGTATAGCAGAAAGATGTGAACAAATAATGAACGATGTTGTCGACATTCATTCTTCGGCTCTCTGCTACTCTTATGTTAGACAAATGTAAATTGCAGCGAGAAATTGTAGTTGCGTTCTCAGGTATAATTGAAAGATTGCATTACGGCTATATCTGTATGTGTTCATGTGAAGACCATTTTTTGAAGCCTGAGAACTTTTTGAACAAACCTCGATTCTTTTTAAAAGGTTATATCCATAAATCGATAGAAAATTGATTTTTTGAAGCTACCTGAAAGTCGTTATCTATAATAGAGATATGTTTAATTCACGTCAAAAGTCGAAAAGCCTAGCCAAAAAATCAAGCCAGCGGGGCCACCCTCTATTAAATCGGAATGAAAATAAAAATAAAAATCGGAAAGCTCGGCGTAACCCCAGGCAGAGGTATGCGTTCCAATTATCTATACAAGGGTCGTTTGAAAAGTCCGTGCAAAAATAAAAATAAATTAATTGTTTGGGGCAAACCATTTTATTTTTCGACATAGTCTCCTTTTAGATTTATACGAGTACACCTTCTAACGTTGTTCTAGTTTGATGAGCTCTTCCGAATAATAGGATTTGTCCAAGTCTGAAAAATAGCCATTGCTTTCTACAATCACCTTCTCGTTTGAATAAAACTTTTATTCCGCCAACCATCTCTTCAAATTGGGGAAGAAATAGTAGTGCGAGGGATCCGAGAGAGCCAAGCCTGGAGAATAGGGGGCATGTGAAGCGATTTGGATAAATATTTTTATTAATTTCGCGACCACAACTACTGAGGCGTGAGCTGGTGCGTTGTCGTGATGGGAAAGGAAAATCACCAGACTTTCCCGATTCAAACGAATGCCAAACGCAAAGCAATAAACCGAACTGGCAGAAACTTGGAGTGTTCTTCGACGAAATGCTACTAAGTAAACATAACCTCAATACGCAACAGTAGTGTCATATCTTTGACTTTGTACGAACTTTTCAAACGACTCTCGTAAGCATACAAGGAGCTTTGCTGGAGGTCAAGAATTTGTATGCCCGATAAAGCTTTGATAGAGTTACAACTGATTGTAATAACAGTTACCTTCTGATTCCAGTAACTCTAATATTACATATTTCAACTTAACAGTGAAACTAACACTGAAAGACTTGACTTGATAATCATAGTCGCGAATTAAACCCAGGTCCAATAAATACTATTTAAAATATAAATATTTAGAACTAGGTGTATTTTTTTGATTACCATAGTCAATTTAGAGCTATATTTTAGTGCGGGCCAGCTTTAATAAAGGAAGTTTTAAAAAAGCTGGCGTAGCTGTTATCAGCAATTTAACTCCTCAATTCCTACTCTCACCTCCACGTGGTACATCCGGTAACCGGGGCAACCATACAGAAAATGTGGGTAACCAATCCGCATGGGAGGTAACAGGAGAGGGCTAATGAGAGAGAGAACTTCGTGGGTCTACTTCGGCATATATAATTTAAAGGTCACCCGAAATTTTGCAGCATCTGTCTCGGAGCGAGCGGCGGCAAATAGCGTCTGATCCTCTAAGAGCAGGAATTAAGAGAGATTTGGTACAAATTTATTATATTCTAATGTCATCTGGCAAATGTTTATAAATTTATGTATGTACATTCAAAAGGTACTTTTTTCTTCCAGTTAACTTTTAAAATTAACTCGATAGAACAACGCGTTAAAATTATTGACACTTATTATGAAAATGGTCGATCCTTAAGGACAACATATCGTAAAACTCGTGATTTTTTTGGTGGAACGATTACCGAACGAGCCAACATCTCAACGGTTGGTGAAACATTCTTTCAAGAAGCTGGTTTTGTCGAGGATAGCAAAAGGGCTGGCAGACCAAAAACTGGACGTTCTTTTGAGAATATTATTGCTGTAGCGCAAATTGTTGCTGAACAACCTTCAACATCGATACCTCGACGTGCTCAACAATCAGGCATTGATAAATCGACTGTTGGCGGATTTTACCACGTGGACATTTTATTGATGTCATATTTCACACATAATATTTAAGTTTCGTATTTTGAATAAAAATAGTGAAGCCTGAATTCATCTAAATTTTTAAATGTTTTATTTTAAAACAACATCTGGGTGCGTTTTTAGAAAAACACTTTATGGGGTTAGAGGTAGTCAAAATTGTCAAAAAATTGGATTTTGAATTTTCTTAAAGTATAATATCTTAAAAATATTGGGTGAAAATTTGAAGTGAATCCCACGAAGTTATAAGTTATATAGGGTTTTTCAGTAAGAGCGCTTCAACTTTTGAACTTTTTTGAATAAAACACAAACAGTTTGACTTTTTTAACTAATTTTTTTTTTTATTATCGAGTTTGAGCATATACATTTAAGTATGAAATTCGATTTCTTTTGCATGACCACCGCGTGCACGTTTTACGAAGTCGAATCGTTGAACCCAATTTTCGACCACTCTTTTTCATAAATCGGCCGAAATTCCAGCAATTTCGCGTTCAATATTGGCTCTGAGCTCACAAATCGTCGCCGGCTTGTTACTGTAGACCAATGACTTCACATAACCCCAAAACGGGACGGCTTGTTAAATGGACCGTAAAATGGCCGTAATGCTCTTAAAGTAGCAGCAACAGAACGATTATTTTCATAAAAAATTTGCACGATTTGCAATCGTTGCTCAAGTGTGTAGCGTTCCATGATGAAATGTATACTAATGAAGTTTACAAATGACAAGCGAAAAATAAAAAATATTTAAGTAGTTCGAGTTAATCAACAATTAACAAAGGGCGCTCCGGAGCGTTCGAGAGCAAGTAGCTAGCAGTAAAAATGGATGGTGTACGAAAGAAAGTGGCAGATAAGCGCGCTAACGATAACACTCGCGAAGGTAGAATGCTACGTAGACAACAGCAAATCGATATTTTGGAAACTGCTATGACGGCTGAAGAACTATTATGTATATGGCCCAGGAATAGATGACGCAGTGTAAGTAATTAAATAATTCGTATAACTCTACATAAATCGATAGCAAAACTTTAAATGCGTTTTTCTCAAAACTATATTTTTTGAAGTGATGATCACTGTAACTTAAAAACCGCTTGGTAGATTTCAATAAAATGTATACTGATTTTGAAAAACATAAAAAACTCGTGCCTGATCGAAGGACTTTTTTTTTAATTTCGATTTTTTTAACAATTAATTGTTGGTTTTTTTCGCGAAAATCTGAAAATTATTTCTTGAGGCCGCCATATTGTTAATTTTGAAAAAAAAAGCTTCAATCATGCACAAGATTATCTATTAATAAAACTAATGTCTCTTGTCCGATTGATTTTCGATGAATCTCCAAGGACTTGTGATGATCACCGCAAGGGACTTCTGGAGAAACAGGCTCCACACAAACAGCGCTAACTTTTACAATTATTAATTTTTATTTTTGAAATTTTGCTAAACTCCAGTCGAATCATTATGTATTAATGCTATGTTTTTATTAAATTGTAAAATAAAGCAATTGACTAGCAAAAAAAATGAGTGAAAATCATCATTTTTTCGGGCCTCTGACTACCCCTCACCCTTTATTTAAAATACACCTGTGTTTGCAAAAATAGCTGTGCGACATATTGCAAAGTTTTCACTATTTATTAATTTATTGTGTTTTTTATAAAAATGTATTTCCTACTGCGATAAAAACTATACACTGAAGAGCAAAAGTGGAACAATAAATTAAACAATTCTTTTCGAAGTAGTATATTGTTTTTATTAACTAACTTTTTTCAAATTTAATTTTATATTTCGGTTTTTTAATATATTTCTTGTCATAAATTCACATAAAAAGAGTAAAGTATACAGATGAAAATAAAAAAATCGCTTGAATATGGAATTAACTGGATTGTTCCAGTTTTGCACTGGATGAAAACTTCTAGATGCTCCATAAGTTTTAGTATTTTGTCCACAACCCTCTCGATTTTTTTAGGTCCTGGGGTCGACGAGGCATGCTTTCATACAAGTTCTGTATATAGTCTGGTGGAATCTCGAACCACGCCTCCTGTATCCGCTCCCAAAGCGCTTGCATGCCTTTGGGTGGGTTTGCGTAATTTGCCAACTGCCGCTTCAAAAAACTCCTTAAGTTTTCAATTGGATTCATGTCTGGACTTTGCGGCGGCCGCTCCAATGTCTGAAAAGCTTGGGATCTCAACCAATTTTGCATTACTTTTGACGAATGTTTTGGATCATTGTCCTGTTGAAAAATAACACGCTTCTCTTGCATACGTAACATATCGACAGCAACCGGCAAATTCGTTTGCAAAATTCTTCAGTTCATTTTACCGTCGATTTTCACAATGGGACCAACTCCAAAGGGAGTAATGCATCCCCAAACCATCAAACAACCACCTCCAAATTTAATCGTTTGATTAACTTGGTGTGCTTGAAGTGGTCCATTGGAATTTGTCCAATACCAGGACCTCCCGTCAGACTGGAAACAGGTAATTTTAGTCTCATCGGACCAAATTACCTTAAAAAAAAAGATGAGAAATTAGAAAGCTCCTATAAATTAAAATAATTTGTCCGTACTCTTTTTCAGTCATCAACTGTCCAATGCTCTTGACGTCTTAAAAAGGCTTTTCTAGCAGAAATGTTTTTAGCTGATAAAGCAGGCTTCTTTTGTGTCTCTTTTGCTTTGTATCCTGCTTGCCTTAAGGCCCGTCGTAAAGTCCACACGCTTACTTTTTGATGCAAAAGAGATAACCCTTCCTTCGGCGAAGACAATTTGTTTGCATTTAGAAGCATACCAATATGTCTAGCATCGCGCATGGTAATTTTTTTTGGTCTGCCTCCTTTGCTGACTCCGATCCTTTCGACATCATTTGCTTTTCCAAGCCGTAAAACCGAGGTATGGCTAAGTTGCATCTTTTTTGCAATATCACGGGCAGACTGGCCGTCACGTAAAAATTCTAGCACTTTTTTTTTTAATTTGCACAAAGAGAACGTATTTTGGAAAATTAACACGTTTTGCAAAAAAAAATCACCACACATTAACGAAAATGTCAAATGAGATTAAAAATTCATCCGTTACTATGGTCGAGCAAAACTGGAACAATGCAGTTATTTTTTTCCAACTGCTTTAGACCGCGCTGCCATATTAAATTTAACTATTTTTGATGGTCATACGATAACTTAAACTAAATAAAAGAGAAATTTTGAAAAAAATTATGCGAAAATTTTCGGATAGAATCAAAACATATCTGTATATCTCAAACTCAATTTTATTGTTCCACTTTTGCTCTTCAGTGTATAACTTAAAGTTTTACACTTTGTACAAAATTTAAAAAAAAAACTGAAAATTTAAACTTTTTAATAAAAATTTTTAGAAAAATTGCAGGTGTGCATTTAATAGCCCATTGAATTTTCGTGGCATAAAGTGTCAGTTTAAAGTGGCTCAAAATTAGCATAGATTTTTAACAATTTTTTTCCCCCTTGATAAAAAGTACTTTCATCCAACTCAAATGGATCAAAAGTATCTTAAAAATCTTTCATCATTTACTATATCAAAATCTCTTTCAATATCTTGAAAATGAAACATTTTATTAGTTTTCATAGTTAGGCGAGATTTTAGGAGCTTAAAACCAACTTTAGTACCAGCTTGTGGTAAGTTTCAATTTAAATCAGACGTTCAGCTAAAAACCAGATACTAATTCGACTATGATTAAAATAAACTATGCATTTTATTTCCTAAACCTCCGTTTAAGGGGTTATATACCTTGTGTTTTTCAAAAAAATCAAAATAAATTTTATTTCTTTATCGTAAAGTACAATCCCTTGAGAACATTTTCCAAAAATTTCATAGAGATCTGAGCAATAGATCGAAAGTTACAGCGTTTTAAATTGTGCGTCGTCACGTCCTGAGCGTACGGCCTCATGCGGCGCTTGAAACTTTAAACGCGATTATCTCAAAAACGTGTTTTTCCAAAAATGCTTTTGCGGTGGACGTGATTGCAAAAAAAGTATTCAACCGATTTTTATAATTTTTTTTTTTAAATTGTTCGTAATTGATGTCGCCTCTTAGTGAACGATCAACTTTTTATGTATAAATTTTTATTTTGCAGATATGAATTTTTTAATGCCAATTTTAGGACTGTAGAAGTGGAGTTTTTTAAAAACATGTTCCTATTTTCACAAAAATCAAAATATTTAATATATTGATCGTTCACTAAGAAGATATAACCCTATACTAATGAAATCTTTTCGATTTTTTGATTTCAGTTGACTTGGTGGACTTGAATCGCGTCCACCGCAAGCCTCTTCCAAAAAAAGGGTCTTGGGGGAAAACGCCATAACTCCGCCATTTTTAAATATTTTTACACAAACAAAGCCTTTTTTTTCTTTAAACATTGTAATATCCAATAATAAAAACTTTTATACAATAAAATTATTGCTACATATCTTTAAAAAAAACCCAACTTTCGCTAATTTCACCGGACCACAAGGTATATAACCCCTTAACAAATATAGAACCGGTGTACAGCTGTTGACAGCTAATTAGAAACGACACTTATTTCAAAATAAATTTTCTATTTTCCTTTTAAACACGTATTTTCATAACTTTTTGCCAATTTTATTTAAACATATGATAAACTTAAAAACTAGTGGAAAACAATTTAATCGTAATTCTTTATTAAATATATATTATATATATTTTTTTAAAGCATGTGAAATGCACGATTTGGATAGGGCAACTAATTAGAAACAGTAATGTATTATCAGATCTACATAAAGATTATGTTAGTATTTGGTTCCATAACCCTTTTGCTTCAACACTGCCTCACATCGATTGCGCATTGATGTAATGAGATTCTGACAGCGCGCCACAGGTATTGCTTGCCATGCCGTTTTTACTTCGGCAAAAAGGACATCCATATTTGGGATATTTTTGGCACTCACGGCGTTTTTAACGTCCCCCAGTAGTGCTCTATTGGGCTTAAGTCCGGACTGGATGATGGCCATTCCAAAACATTGATGGAATTTTCGTCGAAAAACTGTTTCGTCAACTTTGCCGTGTGCTTTGGATCATTATCCTGTTGAAACTTCAATATAACAGGCAAATTTTCCTCAGCCCACGGCAACATTACATTTTTTAGTATATCGACGCATTTCTCCTTATTTAAAATTCCATCAATCCTATGGATTGGGCCAACACCATTCCACCAGAAACATCCCCACACCATGATTGATCCTCCACAATGCTTCACTACCCGTGAAACGTAGCGAGGATTGAATTCTTGGTTGATTGGCCGTCGAACATACCTTTTACCATCTGGGCCTATACGATTTATCTTGGTTTCATCGCTCCAAACGATATATTTCCATTGATTTGGAATCCATGACCAATGGGATCTCGCAAAGACTACTCGCCGTCTCCTTTGTATCTTGGTTAGAAGGGGCTTCTTGCGTGCTGCTCTGCCATGCAGTCCAGATTCGACCAGACGCCGAGCAATTGTCCTCTTGGATATTTCGAAATTATATTGATCCTGAATTTCCCGTTGGATGTCAGTGGAAGCCTTTTTTGGGTCTCTTTTGGAGATGATTGCTATCTTGCGGTCAATTTCTGCTGAAGTTTTCCGGGGCCTTTTCTTACGTGGAACGTTGTCAACAGTCTTAAAAAGTTGGATATGCTTTAAGGCATTAAAAACCATTTTTTTTTTTTTGAGGATTTGACTTGCTTAGAAATTTCACTGTACGACTTTCCAGCTTTACGAAGGTCAAAAATGGAGCTCCGCAGGGCAGGTGTACGTACAGCTGCTGCTTTTTCCCATTCAACATCTTGAAGACGAATATTTTAGTTGCTTTTAAACAACCAATTTAAAATATACACATACCAAAAAGTCGATTATATTACTATTAAAATAACACAACTTGCCGAATATGCTTCCATTGAACAACTGTTTCTAATTACTTGTCTCAGTTTATTTACCTTGAACTAAGTAACCCATGCACTGCGTTGGATAATATTAACGGTACTTCAATTTCACAACTACAAAACTAGGCGCATTGGGTAGTAAATAGAGTAACAAAAGCAATGCAAATGATTTTAAGAGAAAAAA
Source organism: Anastrepha obliqua (assembly GCF_027943255.1). Classification (NCBI taxonomy): domain Eukaryota; kingdom Metazoa; phylum Arthropoda; class Insecta; order Diptera; family Tephritidae; genus Anastrepha; species Anastrepha obliqua. Next base: position 81,409,890 of record NC_072895.1, on the reverse strand, counting down.
TAACGGTAAATTTAAACAGTTTAATATTATGCTCATCAAGCGTTTATCAAAAGGGAGCGTTTCTAATTAGCTGACAACAGCTGTATATGCTCAGTTTGTACACTTTTGAGTGCGCTGCAGCACCATCTACGTATCGTTTAATACAACCGCCCAATCTATTACTTTATTTTCGTTGACTTGCCATTTGCTCGTTTTGTTTATTTGGCTACCAAAATCAGCTGTTTGATGGTTGTCATTGCCGCCGCAAGTTGATGGTTTTTTTTTTTGTTTGCATGTTACAATTTAATTTATTTATTACTTTTACTGTGCACGCGTCACTCCCCCCTCGCCCAACACCTTAACCGCAACGGTTGTTAAGCACCCAATTCAATTGCCATAACAAAAGCGTTTGGCACTTAAATCGCAATAGCGATCACATCTACGTAACCACAAGCGAATCATTTTTTAGTTCTTTAATTGATTAAACAAAGATACAGACGTGGACTAAATTCTGTTGTAAAATTGTTGGAAATTAATTAAATACTATTAAAGTGGTGTTAATAAGTGGAAGACAGACGAAACGCATAAAATCCAATGTCGAAACCGCAAACGAAAACGGCGCAACTGAGAAACGTGAGAGTATACAAATTTGATACCTATGTACATAATCACATATCTTTGCAAAAGTGTCGATAACGACACGGAACCAGTTTGCACATAGCATTCGAGTCGCGAATTTCCATAAATTTATATAAAATTATAAGTACTTTTGCGTTTGCCTTCCACTGCACTGTTTAAATGTCTATAATTTCTATGTTTTTTTTTTTCTTTCTATATTACCCGAAGCCAAAGCAATTGTTTTCTGCATGCGTGCATTTCACAATGAATATAAAATGTATGTACAAATGCACCTTATAGACCTTTTATTTAAAAACATTTTCTCGCAAAAACTTATTTTCAATTATTTGCGCTACTTTTATTTTATTTTAAAGGTATAAACTCACTTCATTCACCTTTCCTTTGTTTGTTTTGAATTTTTACACTGCGCTTTTAGGTCAATGGCTTGCATATGCACAGATATGCATATATATATGATTTCTTTTACTTTTGTATACAAACATACATATATGTATGCGTACATAAACACAACACTTCGAAAAAAAATCAGTTATCAATTCGGCGCGCGGATATAAACTGGCCTTCACATCCACCAGATACAGGCTTGTTGCTTCTTGCTTGTATCTGATCAATTCAACAGATCTTCAGTTTCTCTCTTTTTGCGATCGCCGATTAGTCTCTCTTGTTATCTTTGTATGACATTTGCACGCTACAATGAAATGCGTTAGTCATATTAGTTTGGCACATAGCGCTGACTTCGGAAATAAGTTTGCAATTCTTAGCAAAACTATTCAATTATAAATCGACTAATTTGGCTTCGAGGAAATATGATAATATGAGGCCGTTTGTTAAATGTCTTTAACAGAACATAATCAGTATATGGCGAAGAAAAGTGACTTCTTAAAGTCTGCATAACGAACATCTGATAAAGTTTGTCGGAAGATGCTACCGGTAAGCTGCTGACCAGAACAAAAACTGGTAGCTAACAGCAGTGAAAACAAGAAAAAAATATTTTGTTTGGAAGTTTACAAAGAATAATAATTTTAGTCAAGGCGAATTGAGTACTGAAGGTGGCGCCATTAAAAAACAGTTACTTTACTCTGACGTCAGCTCCCTTCGCAATACAAAACGAGCGAACAAAGCAAACAAAAGTAGGATAAATTACATAATTGTGAAAAAGTGAATGGCTTAGTAATATAGTGGTTTGTGAGATAAAACTAAACAAAGTAATGCAAAAGAAGGGCCGCGTGTTAAATTGTTATAGCAAAAACTAATATAAAGCCTCCAAATGAAGTTTTTATGGGGAAGACGCCGTGGCAAGAAAGTATGTGTGTGTGCGAATAATTTCTTATGTTTGGTTGTTCCATTGCTTTTGCCTATTTTTCTTCTTCCCAAACAAGTAATTCCCCTTTCTTTTGTTTGTTATTCGTGGACTCTTACGGCTTCGAAATCTGTTTCTCTATCATTCATGAATTTTAGTTAATGGAGTACGGCGAATTCATTCAAGGCGATGGCACTAGAATAGCTGATTTTGCGATTGTGCTCCTTGGCTGTTAAAGTAGCCTGCTTTATTATTGCTGCTTTATATATTTGTTTATATTCCTATGGAAATTTCGGAATTAAAAATTACTTTTACAAAAATCAAATATATGTACAATGGCTCACAGCTTATTCCTTTTGTTAATATATTTCAAAAAAAGTAGAACATTCTTTTGAAAGTTACTTAAAAAAGTATATTTATGTACATTCAAAGTTATACCTATATATACAATATATATATATAATTGGCGTGTACACCCTTTTTGGGTGTGTGGCCGAGCTCCTCCTCCTATTTGTGGTGTGCGTCTTGATGTTGTTCCACAAATGGAGGCACTTACAGTTTTAAGCCGACTCCGAACGGCAGATATTTTTAAGAGGAGCTTTTTCATGGCAGAAATACACTCGGAGGTTTGCCATTCCCTGCCGAGGAGCGACCGCTATTAGAAAAATGTTTTTCATAATTTTGGTGTTTCACCCAGATTCGAACTAACGTTCTCTGTGAATTCCGAATGGTAATCACGCACCAACCCATTCGGCTACGGCGGCCGCCTAGTTACATTTATTTAAATTTAGAACACCAATAAAATCCTACAAATTCTAAGTAACTTTAATTAAAGAATAATATTTACAAGAGAAGCAAAATACACTTCACATTCGCATTTCAATTATTAGAGCCATTTTCTGCTGAATCAATATGACCAATGGGTGCCGCGCAAATAATGAAGTGAAACAAAATTTCTGTTGGAATACCCATGTTGAAAGGATTTTTAAAGATCTGGCCAATATCAGACCTTTTAAGGGATCTCAGCGAATGTGACAGAATCAGCTGATAAGCTGACGAAAGAGGTACAAAAGAACTGAGATTATGTTGGTGATATTCGAAAAAAAATCACAGTTTTCACTTATGTATATTGTCTCGTTACCGTCTGAACAACGACTGATTGCACGAGTGTGAAACGAGCGGGCAGAAATCGGGCAATTTTGTTTTTCAGCATAGCTAATGGCCAAACTTGGTAAATCTATCATCTTGTTATGTTACTGGTAAATCTATCATCTTGTTACGTTATCAATAAAACGGTCCGCGGATGACATATGGCAAAAATAAATTTTTTGTTTTTTGGTAGGACTGTTATAAGCTTACATGGGAAATATCAGCGTGATATGTCACATAGTTTGTTTTCTGTGCTACTGTAAACAAGTCAAGCTCGAGTGTGTTCTTCGAATTTAACAATGGAAATTCAAGTTGAACAAAGAATTGTTTGAAATTTTGTTATTCCAACAAAATTTCGGCTTCAGACGCCTTAAAAGTGTTACAGACAACCTATGGGGACTCAGCTCTATCGCGTGCACGTGTTTTCCAGTGGTACAAATCGTTCGAAGAGGGCCGTACATCAACCCAAAAAACCACGCCAAAGTCGCTCAAAAATTAAGGTTATGCTGACTGTTTTTTTCGATTACGAAGGTGTGGTGCACTCGCAGTTCCTTCCGCAAGGCCGATCGGTTAACGCTGAATATTATTTAGACGTTTTAAAGCGTTTGCGCGAGAACATTCGTCTTAAAAGGAAGGAATTGTGGGACAACAAGTCATGGTTCTTGCATCACGATAATGCACCAGCTCACACATCACGTCTTGTTCGCGATTATTTGAACAAAAATAATGTTAATATCGTTCCGCAAGCACCGTATTCGCCTGATATGGCTCCATGTGACTTTTTCCTGTTTCCCAAGCTCAAGTTGCCGCTCCGTGGAAAACATTTTGACACAATTGAAGTCATAAAAGAGAATTCGAAGAGCACACTCGAGCTTGACTTGTTTACAGTAGCACAGAAAACAAACTATGTGACATGTCACGCTGAAATTTGCCACGTAAGCTTATAACAGCCCTACCAAAAAACAAAAAATTTATTTTTGCCATATGTCATCCGCGGACCGTTTTATTGATACCATCTCGTTCATATTTGAGCAAAAGGTATTGCGGAGTACTATGGGGTATACGTGGGCAATATCTGTCGGCATATTAGTGATACAAAACAAAACAAATAAATTTGAATTAGTAGGAATATTATAAAAATGGAATATAGGGCTTCGACAAAACATATATCTAATGTCTTATTCGATTAACAGCTGTTCTCTTTGCTACATCTCACGTTTGGTTAACTGCTTCTAAGTCACGAAGATTAGAACTCCTCCAGGTGTTTCTTGGTGTTTCACTAGGTCGTCTGTGTCCTTTGAAGTGTGTTCTTTCTGAAGTGTGCCCCATCTTTCTACTTATCCAAATGGGATGTAACCTTCCAAAAGGTGACCTAGCTTTACGCATACGATTTCCTGCGTCTTCTTCAGCTCCTCCGTTTTTTTTCTTTATTTTTTTGTCGCGACATACTAGGACTCAGCACTCAGACACAATTAAGTCCAGTCCATTCCACTCGGGTTCCTTTTTTAATTTTCCTTAGATCTACCCTACCTCCGAAGAAATCTGAGTAGATCTTGTGGTGCCAAAGAGCCAAGGTGGTGACTTCTTAACACATCAGTGCCGAATACCCCATACTTTATTCGAGCGAAGGCCGGCAGGCGCACAGAAAACGGTCCGCCGTCTCATCCTCCTCTCCACATGCTGGGCAAAGTGCACTGTCTGAGATGCCTATCTTTTCCATGTACCTTGCCCATAGAAAGGGGCCCGTCATCAGTCCAACAGTCCATCAGTGCCTATTGTCTCTTCCGTTTAATAATAGGAGGATCTGCGACAGTCGGTCGGACACAACAGGTAGCATCACTTTTGTTCAAAGAGTACCAAGTGCTCGAACTTTCGTGAACAAAAATAGATGAGCATGGGAAGAGACATGGCTAAATCGACTCCTGTCATTATTCTGAGCATTTTGGTATATGTATGTATACGCGGCGGCCGCCATAGCCGAATAGTTTAGTGCGTGACTACCATTCGGAAGTGCACAGGTTCGACTCCCCGTACATGAAACACCAAAATGATAGAAAAAGCTTTTTCTAATAACGGTCGCCCACCGACAGGCAATGACAAACCTCCGAATCTATTTCTGCCATGAAAAAGCTTCTCATAAAAAATCACCTGACGTTCGGATTCTGCTTAAAACTGTGTTCCCTCCACTTTGTGGAACAACATCAAGACGCACGCCACAAATAGGAGCAGGAGCTGGATGTAAGCGCCAATTATAAATCTGCGTATGATATATGTCTACTTATATATCTATCTCGATTCCTTTATGCTGTTACATGTAACCTGTGTGTGAACAGAATTATAATACCCTTGCGCACAACAACCCTCTAAGTTTGGCTTAAATAGGTGCCAGGGATAGGCCGCGTAAACATGTTACGCGGCGAAAGTGTCGAAACCGTTTGTGTTTTTTTTTTCAACTAGTACTGAAGACTAATTCAGTAACGTAACATTGATAAAATACCATATCTCAGTACTTCAGCTTAAATACTTCTAGAGATATACAGTATAAGAAATTTAGTTTGCATGGAAGGTGCCACGCCCTATTCTCCAATAACTTCCCCTTTCTCTGTTTGCACATTATTGACAACATAAAGCTCCAAACACAATTCGAGTCCCTTTCTACAAATACTTCCATAGTATTTGTTTGGGAGGTACCACACCCCCTATCGAAATTGCCGCTAATTCTCGTTCATGATTGCCATTGATTTCATGTATCTTCGGACCATGTTCTTAGTATGAAAATTTCAATCGTTGAGACATTGTTCGCATAAAAACAGTATAACGCCATCAAATCGCAGCTCCAACGAGACTACACCTGCAACACCAACGGCTGACTACACAATTTAAATAAACTAAATTGGTGCGCAAAAGATCGATTATTCATGGGAGCTGTGGCAAAGCCTATGTCTTCAATTTCCGGCTACAAAAAATCGTTTATCATTCCTCCATAGCGCACCGGAGACCAAATAGGCGTTTCCAGCAGGATTTTCAAAGAAAATTGGGCCAATGATCTCCGAAATCCAAAGCATGACACTCTCTGAGAATGCATCGGCTTCTCGAGGATCACGTAAGCGTTTCCCGATCCCCAGAGGAGACAGTTTTGACTTTTAACATAGCCGCCGACATGATAATTTTATGATGATTTTGAATTCCTTTCAATAAACGCACTGGACTACAGAACATTTACTTTGGTAATAAATTCGCAATATTTCCCAACGTTTATCAAACGTAAGGCGATTTATTTCGTTCCGCGGAGGTATGATTTGAATTTCGTTCAAAACTTCCAGTGGGAAAGACCTCTGACTCTCAAAATAACAGATTAAAAGGGTAGATACCTGTAAACGGCCATATTTTCCCTGATTTTCATTAAAATTATTTAAAATGAAGAAGTCAATATATTTTCTCCAAAATTGGCATATAGTTTATTTGTACATTAAAATATTATAAACACTTTTTTTATTTTAATCATTTAAAATGGCGGATGTACACTCAATTCTTCCAGGAAGGTCGCAGCGGGGCTTCTCAATTGGCGGGCATTGTAGCATCGGCGTTAGTGATCTGAATACAAAAAACCAAATATTTTTTTATTTATTAATGTCATATATTCTATATGAATTAAAAAAATGGAAAAAAAAATTCGCGGAGTAAAATTCTTAAAACAAAATGAATTTTAAGGCGAATTTTCCTACTATTTTTGGTACGAAAAAATTATTTTTTCGAAAAATTTTAAATTCACATAGAAAGTAATCATAAAAAAGATGTGCGCAAAATTCGAGTTATCGTGTACGCCAATTCGAAAAATATAGTTTTGAGAAAAACGCGTCTAAAGTTTGAATACATGAAAATTCCTCTCCCAGCCCTCGAACGCAAGGAATAGAGTCGTCGCGGTTGACGATCTATAATATAAGAAATACTTAAATTTACGTTCTAAAAATTGTTTGACATATTCTTAAAGGATTATATTGGGTTGGAGAAAAAGTTATGTCGTATTTTGTCAATTGAGCGCGACATTAAACATATCTTGCGTTGTACTTATTGCATCGGGTCACACTAAACGGCGATTTGAAGACTACAATCTGTACTACAAGTGTCTCCTTGACAGTGTTGTGATCGTACGTTTCAGTCTTAAGTTATAGCGCGTCAAAGATGGAGTCCACCAAGCAAGAAATTCGTCATATTTTACGTTTTTACTACCTTAGAGGTAAAAATGCAACGAAGGCGGCGGCAAAAATTTTTGAAGTTTATGGGCCTGATACTGTAGCGATTCGCACAGCACAGCGTTGGTTCGATCGATTTCGTTCTGGTGTAGTAGATGTCGGAGATGCATCCCGTACTGGTAAGCCAATCGTCGTAGAGACTGATAAAATCGTTGAAATTATCCAAAGAGACCGGCATGTGAACATTCGCTCGATTAGTCAGAAACTAGGTGTAGACAACAAAACCGTTTGGAACCCTTTGCAGAAGATTTGATTAAAAAAAAAAAAACTGGATGTTTGGGTGCCACACGTGTTGACGCAAAAAAAACTCTTGGACCGAATCAACGCTTGCGATTCTCTGCTAAAACGGAACGAACTTGACCCATTTTTGAAACGGATGGTGACTGGCGATGAAAAGTGGATCACGTGCGACAACGCCAAGCGAAAAAGATCGTGGTCGAGAAGCGGCGAGCCGGCCCAAACCATCGCCAAACCCGGATTGACCGCCAGGAAGGTTTTGCTGTGTGTTTGGTGGGATTGGAAGGGAATTATCCACTATGAGCTGCTCAACCATGGCCAGACCCTTAATTCGGTCCTCTACTGTGAGCAACTTGACCGTTTGAAGCAGGCGATTGCCCAAAAGCGGCCAGAATTGGTCAATAGGAAGTGTGCTGTGTTCCACCAGGACAACGCTCGTCCTCACACATCTTTGATGAACCGTCAGAAGCTACGGGAGCTCGGATGGGATGTCCTATCGTACCCACCATATAGTCCGGACCTGGCACCAAGTGACTATCATGTCTTCCGGTCCATGCAAAACGCCCTTGGAGATACCAAAATTGGCCTCAAAAGAGGCTTGCGAAAACTGGTTGTTTAATTTTTTTGCAAATAAGCAGGGGCGAGGGGGGGGGGGATAATGAAGTTGCCTTCTAAATGGCCACAAGTTTGCGAACAAAACAGGGCATACTTGACTTGAATCGGATAATTCTAAGTACATTAAATAAAGCGTAAAATTTCTATCACAAGTACGACATTTCTTTTTCCCCAACCCAATATTAACATTTTATGAAAAAAAAATTATTTATTACGCATAAAAGGTTTTAAATATTGGGTAGCATAAAAAGTTCGATAACAAATTGTCGAGAATATCTTGTAATATATGTATATCGCATTTGGTAATCTTAAATTCACTTATGTGTATATATTATATTTAACCAAACCACTTGAATTGTTATTAAAAATAAAAATAAATTAAATTTGTATTACCTAATAGGCATGTGCCTTATCAGATAACCCATTTTCACTCGTCCGTAGAATTTGTAAGCATTTACAATAATTATTTTTCAAGTACTTTCTCTAAGTATTTCATTACAACATCCACTACAGATTACGTATTCACGTTTGTTGTTGGTTTTCTTGTTTGTTTTGCTCTTCAGGGTCTTAAAACAACAACAGGTGCTACATCGAAGAAAAGTGCTGTAGGTAATCCAACAAAAACTACGAGTGGGTCTACTAAAACAAATACGCAAATTAGAACAACGCCTAGTGCCGCATCAACAGTTACGAATCGAACTTTAGAAGAAAAGCCTAAGCTTAAAATCAGCACTCAAGCACGAAAAGCTGAGCCTGAGGTCGCCACCAAAACCAGAACTCAGCGTGATGTCACAAAGCCAAAAAATACCCCACCAACTAAAACATTAACGACCTCCCGAGCCGTACCAAAAATAACTAGCAGGATAAATGTACCATCGACAAAGAAACGTATTGCAGCAACAACAGTTAAGAGTAGCGTTAATGAGCAGCCTATGCGCGCCAAACATAACCTCGACATTGCTGATACAGTTAAGAAAAGACAGTCCACTGCAATCAAACCCAATGCCGTACTCGATACTTTTCATAATGTAACGGTAGCCTCACCACCGCCACGTCGCAAAGAAATTACCACAGAGCCAATTAATGAGAGCATTGTGCCGATCGAGAATGATGAGCAACCAAAACGTGTGCGCACACATTCGTTGAAGGATGAAGAAATTATCGTATTGCGTACCGATTCGGCCAAGCAAAGAATTGAGCAAGAAATACTAGCGGACGGTGCTACTTCTTTCATTACAATTGGCCAAGAACCGGTTACGCCCGAAATAGTTGTAGATGAAGTGATAAGACAGAAATCTATCGTCAAAGATCCGGTAGCTTTTGAGGTAGCCTTCGGCGAACCATTGAAAAGCAAATCCAGAGCAAAGTCCCGAGAAGCGTCAGAAACTCGAATTGCTGAAAATCGTAATGACATGCAGTCGGGTGACGGGTTGAAAGACACTATTACGGATAGCTACTCAGATGACTTTGAATCTTACGAATCGGACTTTGAAACCGGGTCATCAACTCAAAATGGTTCGATTGGGAATACTGAGAGTGGTTCGTCTACACATAGCGAAGATGAAGACAACAGCAAAAGTATACTTTCTCTATCTTCTGAGGAGGAAAATACTAAAAGCAGGGAAGAAATACACATTAATAATAGTGATGACGAGGAAGAATCTGAATTGACGCAGTATCCCGTCACAGTCATTCAACGTGATAAGGAATTCGAGCGAAAGCTGGACTCAGGAAACTATGAAATGAATTCGCGAAAGCATCTAAAACTGTCTGAGATTACCACGCAAACGAATGAAAGGTATTTTGACAGCATGGACACCTCGTACAGCGTAGCTTCAACAGACCAACTAGACTCAGGCATCAGCGGCTATACTATTAATAATAGTAATACTCAAGCCGAAGTGGACAAATTCGGAGGAATTGTGTGCTCTTATGGAGGTTACGCTGATTTTAATACCCGCCCCATTCGAAGCAAACGAGGCACAGAACTAATGACCAAAATCCGATTCGACACTTTGACATTCTCGCTATTCGATCTTAAACCCATCAGTTACGACATTTATATGCAAACCTACGGTACGCTGAACACCACGCAGTGCTCAACACAGACTAATGACAATCGCATGTCGACCGAATGTCAGACGGATAATTATGATAGGCGCACCATGTGGACACAGCATCCCCCGAAATACGACTTGCAAACGATACAAAAACTTGGAGCTGGCCTGAATGGAACTATGGCAATACAAAATTGCTGCGGCGAGTCTCCGATGGAAGAAGGCAACGCGGTGCATGTTTTAAACGCTGATATCTATGATGACAGCTTACAGCAGCTCAGTGTTTTTCGGCAAAGTATTAAGAATCGCGTCGTTGGCGAACAGTTGAAAAGTCTGCATAAGCCAGTGGATTTCGAGCGATTAAACTCGTTTCTGCTCCGTAGTTCTAGCGTTATATCGAAAGTACTGAATTCCGTTCAACCAGATACTAGACAACAGGAACGTCTTACGAAACTCGGGCTGAACCAAAGTAGCCTGCAAGCAATCAGCAAAGGCTATATCCGCTTGGATACGAAATTTTTGAATGCTTTGCATGTGGTGCGCGTATTTGCTAACGCTAGACATGACGTCATCATAACGGTGCATGCGAGTCGACCAGATGCGGAAGTGTATCGCAGCGATTTTTCTAACCTCCTTATGGTGTGGTCCACCAGCGAATGCTCACAACCAATGCGACTGCTCTCTACCTGGAGCGAGGTTTGCCGCGCGGAGATCTGTTATGATTGTCCGGATATTGTGGTTTGCGGACTGCACGACGGCAGCATCGCAATGTGGGATCTGCGTGAAACATATTCCTTCTGCTCGAAATTGGATGGATATCTAACACACTTTGCTGCCACGCAATCAGTAGTACCCAGATGGTGCGCTAGCTCCAACCAGCCGCACCGCATAATAGACCTTGGTGCTGTTGTAGATATTAGGAGCTTTCGAACTCCTCCAAAAGCGGTGGCACTAGGAACGTATAGGTCCATACAGGTATGATGGAATGCATGTTGTGTGATAACTAGTCCATTTACCATTTCTCTCGTTTGCTTCTTTATTTTTAGTTCGCTGCGCTTAACGATACTGGTATTATGTCTATTTGGACACTCGTGGAAATGAGTGTGAAGCATTGTGAATTCGATACACCGAAAACATCCAATACCCAGCATCGTCGGAAATGCAGCTCATCTCCAGTGTCAAATTCTCGCTTCGAGTACAGTTCGCCTTGGGCGCGCGTCAAACTAATTCAGAGTGCTATCTGCGATCTACGTGACTATTTGGAAAGTGGGTTGCGACGTACACAAACCCAATTCCAAACGACAAAATCACTATTCGAAAAAGAAATTTACAGTGATGAGGTTTTACGCGAGCTGAATGAAACCAAAATGGCTCTGAATCAAAGCCAGCCACTGCAGGGGTTGCGCTTCACTAGCATTGATACCGGCAGCGAGCGCATTTATGTTTGTACTAATCGCAATTTTGTGCTGACCTGTTCGAAGAGTCTAAAATCGGAACGCTTTAGCAAAATAAACATCAATGAAGGTGGGTTTCTATTCCCGACCGCCTTGAAAGTGCTTACCAACGACAATTTTCTGGCAGTTGGTTTATCTAATGGATCAGTGATGATAGTCAATTGTAATCAGCAAGCATTGGCACATCAACGCAATGGGGATGCCAGGCTCTTAGAAACCACGATCTCGTGTGAGGACGTAAATCATGTAATCAAAACACCCCACACGCCTGACATCGATCCGGACACTGGCAAATCATGCGCCATACAAAACATTATATTAAATGAAAGGCGGCTGCTCGGAAATGGTGGGAACCCCTACACACCCGAATACGACACGCGACCATCTACAGCCGCCTGTATTGCGTTGATCAGCAATCAAAAGCGTCCGTTTGAGTTGCGCGTATACGACCGGCAGCTAATAATCAGCGGATCGGCACTGCGAAAGGATTTGGTGCAATCGCTGGAAATATCGAGTGATGGTTGGCGACTTTTTGCGCTCGTAAATGGCCAATTGCGGGCATACGACTTTTATTTGGATCGTGAAATTGTAGACGAGCGAATGAGTGAAAAAGAAAAGCGGATTGTAGATATAGCGGTAGCCAAAAGTTCCCAAAACGAAAATCATCTGATCACATTAGATCAAGAAAATGACGTAGAAGTGCACTTATTAAAGCAGTAAGCAAAAAAAGAAGCAATTGAAATAAATCACTTTCTTGCAAAATTGGCAAAACGTTACATTAAAATTTTTAAAGATTGTGACTGTTTACTAAGGCGGTCGATTTAAAAATCGCTCTTTGCTCTGTGAAAATCGTATTCTAGGGATCAAAATAAGAAACTTTGCCGAAGGAACCATACCTCTAAAACGAATTCTGATGTCTCCCAATTTGGGTCGAACGAAAAATCCCACTTTGACCCATTTAGAGTGCTCCAATCGAGTCCAAATGTATGACCGACCCTCACTAACTTTAGACGGCCGATCCACACATGCCAGTGGCACACCCCCTGGAACTCCCCTGGGGGATTCCCCATACAATAATTTCAAAATATCACCATTTTTGGCCTTTACATGAGAAAAGAAACTAAAAAGTTCGACCCAAATTGGGGGACATTAGAATTCGTTTTAGAGGTATGGTTCCTTCGGCAAAGTTTCTTATTTTGATCCCTAGAATATGATTTTCACAGAGCAATAGGCGATTTTTTTGCCTCCCCACAAAAAACACTAAAAGTTCGACCCAAATTGGGGGACATCAGAATTCATTCCCCATACAATAATTTCAAAATATCACCATTTTTGGCCTTTACATGAGAAAAGAAACTAAAAAGTTCGACCCAAATTGGGGGACATTAGAATTCGTTTTAGAGGTATGGTTCTTTCAGCAAAGTTTCTTATTTTGATCCTTAGAATATGATTTTCACAGAGCAATGGGCGATTTTTTTGCCACCCCACAAATCGATCCGGCCTACTGTTTACAGATATTACCCAAAATTTTACTCGCCTACGACGGCCCTTACTCAGCCGCCTTTTGGTCCTTCAAAAGACATATATTTAATGTCTGGCGGTGCTAATGGAATTGCCACCGAAGCGCGGTGTCTTTATGCTGAAGCATATCTCAATTACCAGATTATTTCCAAAAGTATGTTTGCAAGAATTCACCGAAGATTGCATGATATCTATTTAATCGGATGAACAAAATCGATATCTACTCCTAGAGCAGAAAATGGAATTCTTGCACGGATAGAGTTGCACGGTATAGCCCTTGTAGCAGTTCATCAAGACCCACCAGTGCGGTATAGTCATCGATCGTCATTGTCTAACGCATCTAACGATAGGCCCAGGAAACATGCTATTTCGACGAGTTGGGTCCAGAGGGAGAGGGGTGTTAGGTTAGTGGGTTTAAGAGGGTATGTAAATATATTGAGTATATCCGGGTCGATTCTGGATAAGTAGCAATTTAACCTCCTACAATATTCGGAATGTAAATGAAGCAAAATTACGCGGGTCTCAGGCGGCCGCCGAAACTCTTCCTCTACAATGGGTGGTGGTTGGACTCGAAAGACGGCATTTGGCGGTCGGGAGTTTATTAAGGTGATAAGAGACTTCCGATGAATGTCGTTCTTTTTGTTTGCTGCTACTTTACCCGTAGCATTTACAATGAATTCAGGCCTAAGTCAGTTTGATTATCAAGCGCATTTGGATTGTTGCTGCTGATATCTAAGCGGCGGTGCTGAAGACCCTCATCTTCTAGCCTACTCATGAGGTTGGGTTCACACGAAATGGACTTAACACGTCTATTTATGCCGACGAAAATTCCCATGCTCTAATAGAATCACACACGTTTTTCTGCTATCACGCTCCTGTTATCTTACGAAACCGGTTACGAGTACATGTGAAAGCTGTAAAGTATAGATTTCCCAGCTACAATTTCACAACAAAAAGATCCAGTCAATTTACTGAAGCCAGGCTTTGGTGTCTAACGTATACACGGAATACTATACAATACCCACAAGGTGTGTTCAAAAAAGAAGGAGAATTTTTAAATTTCCCGGGCTACGTACACTCGACTTTCGATTATTATGTCCACGGTTTCAGCAGTATAGCCTGTTTAGCTTGTTTGTGAGAAGCAAAAATAAGGTAAGTGTTTTGCGTGTTCGCCGATTTTCTGCTTTCGAAAAACTGGATTTGCATAAAATTTTGTGTAAAAAAGGGAATGAAGTGCTCAAAAACACTTGCAATGTAGACAGTGGGATACGTTGGAAGTACTCTGAGTTAAAAAAATGTTTACAAATGGTAAAAGTTGTTCACAGAACGTCGAGAAGATGTGAATGACGACGCTCGCTCTGGACGCTCCAGCACATCAACAACCGATGAAAATGTTGAGAAAGTGAAGAAAATTGTTACTCAGAGCTGCTGAGGCTGTCGGCATATCGGTTGGCTCATGTCATGCGATCTTTTCGGAAATTTGGACATGAAACGTGCGGGAGTGAAGTTCGTTCCAAAATTGCTGAACTTTGACCAAAAACAACCTCGCATGAGCATCGCTTAGGAATTCTTGAATGACGTCAACGATGATCCAGATTTGCTTCATGAGTATATGGTTATGACATTGAAACCAAAGCCCATAGTCCCAATGGAAGAGTCCAGGAAAGCCAAGACCAAAAAAAGCACGCTAAATTCAATCAAAGGCTTTGCTTACTGTTTTCTTACCACAGGGTTGTACGGTAAAAAAGGAGTATTAAGGGGTTACATACGTCCTGCAGCGCCAACAATGATCTGAAAGAAAAGCTGTTTTTAGAAGGTATGACAATAGAAATTAAAAAAAATAAAAAAAAAATTATACATTGTTTATTAGTACTTAAACTTTATAAAAAAAATTTATTTTAATTTTTTTCACAAAAATTGGTATACATATAAAAAATCACGTGACCCAAAGTACAATGAAAAATAGTTGCTCCACGGTCTGCATCATTTCTCCTTGAAATGTTGATGGATCTATAAAAAGTAAAATAATTCTTCTACACTAAAATTGGAGTTATAGTTGTCGAACCGGATTTTTGAATTTCGAAAAATGTTGCTATTTACTGCATTTAAAAAAAAAGTAAGCGTTTTACGTCTTAAATGTCACACTTCAATTATGTTTATAAAATTTTTTAATAAAAATATCAAAAATTCGGCTCGACATAAAAGGTTTTCCAATAACAGGTGTTATTTTGAATAGCCCGCTATTTCGGTAGATGTCACTTTTGAAGCTGTAATTTTTTGATATTTGACAAGTACAGGGTGGGCCATATAGCGTTTGCTTTTTGAGAATTGTAACACAAATGACATGTCAAATGAGTTCATAATTTACTTAAAGGTTTAACATTTACAAAATGGGACGTTATACGTTTGAACAAGATTGGAAAATATTGAAAACCTATTTCCAAAGTGGTGAGTCTTCTTCTTCTTTTCTGATTTTCACATCGTGGCTACGTCAATAAGCAAAATTGTCGGATTTGGGGCTCAGAGCGTTACCGTGACATACTCAACGAGTTTTTGTTTCCAAAAATTGAAGAGGATGACATGGACGACATTTGGTTTCAACAGGATGGTGCAACTTGTCACACTGTCAAAGTTACACTCGAACTTTTGGCTACCATTTTTGAATTCCGATATCAATTGGCCGCCTCGGAGCTGTGAATTAAGCCCGTTGGACTATTTTTTGTGGGGAGCCGTTAAGGACAAATGCTATGCGAACCATCCAGAGACGATTGATGCTTTAAAACACGAAATCAAAGTTGCCATTCATGAAATTGGAGCCCAAACAATCGAAAATATGCTTAAAAATTGGGTTGATCGAATGGCCTACTGTAAAGCCAGTCATGGCAGTCATTTGAACGATATTTTTTTTCATTCATAAATGACAATGTTCAATCTTCAAAATAAAAAAAAAAGTTTGAAAAAATATTGATTAGTTTTTTTATAGCCGATTCAAAAAGCAAATTTTGCATGGCCCACCCTATATAAACTCGTATCGTCAGTGGCTTGTCCGCACACAATGCAACTATCTATCGTAAAAGTACGAGTTGTCAATATGTCGAGCGATGAGGGGGAATTTTTTTGTAAATTTTGTCTATTTGTATTCTCTGCAAATGTTGTGAATTTATTTAGATATATATTCTTTCTCTCTCTCTCGGGTCTCTCCCACTTTCTTTGTCTGCCTTGAAAGTTTCTCTTCTGTTATGTGTACTACGCTAAACGCACTTTTTGTTTTAACACACCTCGTACTCGTATATCAATTTATGCAAAATTAAGAAAAGTGCTTCCCCAAATTTCAGAGTCACCCTTTTCTTAGTCAGAGTCACTCTTATACTCTTAGACTCTTAGATAGGAGTGCTTATGAGACCATCAAAGCAGATATATGTATATACATCCTTAGTTTGGCCGAGGTCGGTGTTGTTCCACAAATGGAGAGACCTACAGTTTCTACAGGATCGACAGCCTTCGAACGTCAGATATTTTTTTATGAGGAGTTTTTCATAGTAGAAATACACTCGGAGATTTGCCATTGTCCGCCGAGGGGCGACCACTATTAGAAAAAACTTTTTTCTTCATTTTGGTCTTTCACTGAGTTTCGAGCCAACGTTCTCTCTGAACTTCGAATGGTAGTAAAGCACCGGCCCAATCGGCTACGGTAGCCGCCGTGATAGTTACTGGAAACTCTCACAAATTATTTTGCGTACACGAAAAACTTGCAAAGCAAGAGAAATTGAGAGGGGAAAACAACAGTTGTGTTAAAGTGGGGTTGCTAATTCCTGTTAAAGGAATTTTTACTGTCGAGAATTTGGAAATACGAAAACCGCAAATTAAACAATTACACAAAGCAAAAAACTAAATTCAAAATACATGGTGAAAAATAAAACGAAACTCAATAGCGGTAGGCAAGTAATAAAGGAATATTAAGATTTATTAAGTAAAATTATACCATTCCAATAAAGTGCAGTAGGTTCTGCATGCGATTAACCTACATATGAGCATTCAAAAAAATTACGAGTAAAAACACTCTTCTTCTTCCAATTTTTTTTACCAACAGGTAATCACACACCTGTACTCAGGCTAAAAAAACCCCATTGTATTTAAATCTCTGGAAACAGGGTGGATAGTCAAGGAGGGAAGGAGAAAAGTATCAAAGAAAGGGACAGGAAAGAATAGAGACAGGGATAGAGATAGTTAGTCCTGTGAGAATTTTCCAGATTCTTTGGCAAATCTGTAAATATCCTCCTGTTTTAGAGAACGAATATTACTCATTCTCATGACATCGGAACCCAAAACTCGTAGACGTGCTCTAGCAATGGCAGGACACTCACAGAGAAAGTGCTCAGTGCTATCCGCCTCCTCCAAGCATGACAGGCACACTGGGTCCTCAGTGATTCCAATGGTGGTCATATGCTGACCCCATGGGTTGTGTCCTGTAATGATACCGACCATCAACCGAATGTCTTTCCTTCTAAGTTTTAGTAGAAAGTTTGACAGTTTTCTGTTCGGACTTATCACAAAACACTTTGCAGTTCTGCAGCGTTCTAGACCGGAGCATCGCTCTTTATGCAGATTGCCTACATAATCGCTGATCCAATTCATGGTTCCTGCGGAACTGATTCCGATTATTGGCTCTGGGGGACACCTGTGGGGGCACCGCTGATCCATGGTTGGCCAATTCGTCGGCGATTTCGTTTCCTTGAACACCGGAGTGTCCCGGAATCCATATAAGTACAAGCCTGTTTTGTCTTGTGACAGAATTGAGCTTCTTCTTACATTCTTGAACAATCTTTGAGGTTTGCTTCGCGTTCTCCAGGGCCTTCAGTGCAACCTAAAGATTTATCTGTGTCCCGAAGTTCCGTCTTCGTGCCAGAAACCATATTTATGGAGTCCACACTTTGCTTTTATTGCTTCCTGTTATATCTTAAGATCCAGGGGGAGCAAATCAAGCATAGCATTTAGGGTATCACCAGAGGTTGTACTCATGGCACCCGCGTTGCATAAACATATACTTCTTTGTAGCCTGTATGGTTCCCGGATTGTGGACTTAACCATCCTCCGTCGCCACCATACCACAGAAGCGTAAGTGATGATTGGTCTGATAAGTTGTGTGTATATCTATAGGACCACAGCAGGTTTCAGACCCCATGTTTTACCAAAGGCTCTATGGCATTGCTGAAAAATCCTTAATGCGCGATTCACCTTCAATGAAACATGTGTCTCCCAAGTCAGCTTCTTATCCAAGATTACTCCTGGATATTTAACTTCATCGGAAAGACCAAGAGTCACACCTTTCAGTCTTGGAAAACTGAGTCCATTCAATTTCCGTTTTCTCGTAAACAAGACTATGGTTGCTTTGTTCGGATTAAAGGAAAGATTTTGTCTCATGCACCAGTCATCGATTTTGTCCAGAATCCTCTCCACTTTCATGCAAAGCCTCCTTAGGGATTTATCCGATGTTAACGCACAGACATCGTCCACATATGCTTGGACATGAAAACCGAGTTCCTGCATCTCTGCTAGTAGAGAGTCTACGACCAAGCACCACAGCAGCGGAGAAAGAACACCCCCTTGGGGACATCCTTGCTTGGCCCTGCCGGTGATTACTTCGTCACTGTTCTCACCAGCGGTTAACAGCCTCTCAGAGAGCATGGAATATATCCATTTTACAATGGTTTGATTAACTCCGTATCGTTCGGCAGAAGAACATATTGAGCCGAAAGTGGCATTATCAAGAGCCCTCGCAATGTTTATTCGTCAGCCAGCCTGGCTTCAATCTTGCTAACAAGATCGTGTAAGGCTGATTCACATGATTTTCCACTCTGATAAGCGTGTTGATTTATACTAAGGGGACTTTTCGGCAATACCCCCACTATGTTTCTCCACCACTCGTTTTAGACTTTTCAACCCGAACGATGTCAAACTGATTGGTCTACAACTTTTTGCTATCACGCCCATAAGGTGGCAGCCAAAGTTCCCCTCACAATTTAGTTTTTCACCATAGTTATTGGCTAATCCTAGAAATCGATCATCCTTGTGCGGTGACGTGGCAGCCAAGGTTACTCGCTCAATTTCTTTTTTCATTATAGCTGAAGGCCAAACCTGATAAACTATCATCCTTGAATTCTACTGGACAAACACACACACACACCGGAGCCAACAAAACAAGACGTTGACTAGGGAGCCTTGCACATTTCTTTTTGAATTCTTCGTGACAGGTAGCTGATCATAAACTTGGCAGATCTCTCAGAAAATTCAAAAACGTGCTTAAGCTTTTTGCATCACAGATCATGATTTACCCAATCAAATGCCTTGTAGAAATCCTGAAGGCACAGTGGACAATTTTTCAAATTTACTACCCAAAAAGGTAAGAGTCGGCCGCAGGTAGTCCGACAAGGTGGTTATCGCTTATTTTTAAAATCGAAATCCTTGCCTATATCAAAATGATATTATGAACCCGTTTTAACGAACTTTGAAAATTTTCTTATAATCCATTGCCCTACACTCCACAAACACATGCATACATGTCTCATGCCTCACATAGTCGTCCATTTGTTTATGTGAGCTTATTCGCCACAGTGGTAATAGATTATTCTGCAGTGATTACAGAAGCAATAAATTACACCTGGGAAAAATCTCATGCATGTTGTTGCGTTGCAAAGCGAAAACATTTGCCCTCCTCAGAGCAGTAAGCAAGCAACTTGTCACCGGCATTTACTATTCTGCGGTGGCAAAGGTGTTACAGGGTGAAATTGTGTCTATTAGCACGCCCACCATCAAACGACACAAATACATTTATACGAAGAATGGGAGAAAGAGATTGCATGTTGACAATTAAGTCGTGTAACCTCGCTTGGCATACATAAAAACAGGTAATATACCATAATACCAGTAATAAATTATATGTCCTGTGGAAAAGGGTGAACGGTTAAGTGATGTGGCCATTGAGGAAGAATGTGAAACAGGTGACATTTTTTACACACATACATATTTATTATTGCATTACAAGGTAAGTGCACTTTATGGTATTTTAAATTCCACACTTCTTGGAATTGGACCAGGAAGATACTCGTACACTTGTTGGCTTTTGATTTTCTACGCCTTCTAAAGAGTTGGATGAACATGGCTTGCGAGGAGTGGTATTCAAAACTAATTTGGTGTGTTGTGGGAACTCTTTAAAGGAGGATTTGCAGAAAAGCGTTGCTGATTTTGCTGATACGACCATATTCAAAGACATACGCCCGTATTTTCCAATTTAATATCTTTTCTGAAAAGAGAGCCTGTAAGAGAGATGTATCAACAAACAGATCTTTATTCCATTTTGCATTTTCCATTTACAGTGCTGCTTGATCGAGCACACATTCTTTAATGAAAATTTCCGCTGGCCACAAATACCCGAAATATATAAAAAAATGGTGTTAAAGAACCGATCGTTTACAAACTACATACAGCAATTTAATAATAAAAGAGACACAAACTACTCACTATTGGAAATGCGCCAAAAAGCCTAAACAGCCAGCTAACCATAATCCACCAATCAAAATAGATATTAACGGATAGGCGAAAACAAACACAGATAAAGCGAATATATTTTCAGATTACCTAGCAAAAATTTTTAGACCCAACACCGACTCATCGACAACACGGGCCATTTTTTTCGAAAATGAGCGAGGAGCCGCGGTTATAGTAAATGGCGAGCGTTACTGTAACATGCTCAACGGGTTGTTTCCAAAAATTGAAGGGGATGACATAGACAACATTTGGTTTCAACAGGACGGTGCAACTTGTCACACTACCAAAGTTACACTCGAACTTTTGGCTACCGTTTTTGAAAACCGAATAATCAGCCGAAATTCCGATATCAATTGGCCGCCTCGGAGGTGTGATTTAAGCCCGTTGGACTATTTTTTGTGGGGGGCCGTTAAAGACAAATGCTATGCGAACCATCCAGAGACGATTGATGCTTTAAAACACGAAATCGAAGTTGCCGTTCATGAAATTGGAGCCCAAACAATCGAAAATGTGCTTAAAAATTGGGTTGATCGAATGGCCTACTGTAAAGCCAGTCGTGGCAGTCATTTGAACGATATTATTTTTCATTCATAAATGACAATGTTCAATCTTCAAAATAAAACAAAAGTTTGAAAAAATATTGATCCGTTTTTTTTATAGCCGATTCAAAAAGCAAATTTTACATGGCCCACCCTGTAAGATGAGATGTGCGACAGGATATAAAAGTTAAAGCCGAAGAAATTTTCAGGATTTGATTTCATAACTGCCGAAGCCCTCAAACAAGTTCCTCAAAACACCATTACAAAACTGACAAACATAATGAACGCTTGCTTTAAGCTGAAAGACTTTCCCATTTATTGGAAAATAGCTGTTGTTGTCATGTTTCTAAAACCAGGAAAGGCCCCAAACGATGGAGCATCATATCGACGAATATCACTGTTGCTCATTTTATTAAAACTCTTGGAAAATTTTTTGATAAAACGTCTGAACAATATCGCAAAAAAAAAAAAACAATTAATACCAACACACCAATTTGGATTCCATGCAAAACACTCAACCATTGACCAAATTCCAAAATTCCTCGTATCATCGAGAATACACTTTATATACCAATATACATAAATAGCATTAAAGTACCATATCCTAATACAGCAAAATGTGTAGGTATGACGCTCGACATGAAACTTAGGTGGACTGCCCACGTAAGAAAGAAAAGAGAAGAACTGTACACAATAAGATACTGCTTTACAAACAAGTTCTCAAACCTTTCTAGACTTGAAAGAATACTCAAGCTACCACAGATTGGCATTGCGGCAGAAGGTCTAGCAGCTAGATCTGACGCAAGACTTAACGCAACCCGTGAATTTACCTGTAAAACATTCGGGCATAGCTCGCTCAATAGGTATGAGTTATCGGACCAATACGGACTATATGGCTCCTAAGCAGAAAGGGCATGAAAGTTTACATTGAACTACCAATAGGACACTATAAAATATATGTGTGAGAGAAAACGCCAAGAAACAGCAGAACACGTTCTATGCGACTGCCCAGCAGTGGCACGACGCAGACTAAATTACCTGGGAAATGGGGCTATAAATCCAAACCTCCTGGTAGAAATTAAGCCTACAGCAGTTCGGGTAGGCTACATGGCTGCACAATAGATCTATTCAGGTCGCAGTGCTCAAACAGCCAATGAATAATAATGATTCCGAAATAAAATTGGGTGAAGAGATTCCGAACAATAATATAAGAAGAGGGGTGGAAAAGAGGTATGAAACTCAGCCCCAATACGCTTAAAATATTTACTGATGGCTCGAAAATGATGAACGGGGTAGATGTAGGGATTTATTGCGCAGAGCTGGACATCAGGCGGCCAATTAAGCTCCCTGACCATTGCAGTATTTTTCGCGCAGAAGTCTTTGCGATAGGAAAGAAAACGACATAACTGAAACCTTTAAATACGGTATATAATGGCATCGCTGCGGACAAGAAAACACAGATAGACAGGAGGTGGAATAATCTAGCCACTTGCAAAACCACAAAAATCATGTGTGCACAGAATGCAGATAAATACGCCAGATTCGTACTAGCACTGTCTAGAAAAGAAATCAGAACTATCGTAGGTATGCTGACAGGCCACGATTTGTTCGCGGCCTACGCATACAAAATGAGAATTCAAACAATGATAGCTGGTTGCAATGAACTACAAGAGAGGGAAACTCTTGAACACCTTCTATGCTCTTGCCCTGCGTTAGCTAGAACCCGAATGAAATGTGTAGGAGCTCTACAATATCAGAGGTTAGAATGTCTCTCGGGGTTCATAGCTTACTTAGATTCGCAAAAGACGTAGGCTTATTACAAGAAGACTACTACAAGGAAACGTAAGGTTCAAGGTCCATCTGGTACCACTAAGGACCAATAGATGGCTTTCAGCCAGCCAGATCAACCTAACCTAATCTATCTGGATTTATGGGACTCAGCTATTGGGATGCACTAACTGAAGCAACCCCTTGCAAATACAAATATTCCAGGCTATGGTTCGGTAGTTTGGTGGAAAGCTGTAGGGAGAGACTCCAATACCAAATTACTCGGCAGAATGCAAAGATCAGCCTGTGCAGTAACGATCGGTGCAATCAGATCATGTCCTTGAGAGGCTCTCAGAGCACTGACACACGTTATTCCAATATATATATATATATAATTGGCGCGTACACCCGCCAAGCTCCTCTTCCTATTTGTGGTGTGTGTCTTGCTGTTGCTCCACAAATGGAGGGACCTACAGTTTCAGGCCGACTCCGAACGGCAGATATTTTTATGAGGAGCTTTTTCATGGCAGAAATACACTCGGAGGTTTGCCATTACCTGCCGAGGGGCGACTGGTAGTCACGCACCAACCCATTCGGCTACGTCGGCCGCCAATTCCAATAGACCTACATATTAAGAAGACGGCAACCTTGAGTGCATTTAAAGTGCATGGATGCTGGAAAGAAAAAACTTATGGTCACGCTAGTCTATTCTTGCGGCAAACTCAGTTAATCTCGGTGAGGACTGACTACATCGTCCCGACGGTAACTTTCAGTAGGAATTTTGCCATTCTCTTTCCATCTAAGGAAGAGCGGAATGAGCGATTCTCTCTAAACAACTTCGACACTACAGTCTATACAGATGGCAGTAAAATGGATTGTGGTGTTGGAGCTGGTATATATTCTCATAGACTTGGAAATGAAAAATCTGTGCGTCTCCCTAATACCAACAGTGTCTTCCAGGGGGAAGTACTGGCAACTGGGGAAACTTGTAGACTACTAATCACGGATTTATCTTTTAAGGACAATATCGCTATTCTTTCGGATAGCCAAGCCGCAATCCAGGCACTGGACTTGGCTACAACAACCTCTAAAGTGGTGGAGCAAAGTAAGAATAGCCTTACCACCTTGAGTAAAGTAACCTTAATTTGGGTCCCGCCATGAATAACGTTCTTGCAGTACCGGTATTCACAGCATTAGGTGCGGCCAAGCATGCAATTTCCCTAAAATACCTTCAAATCGCAGATTGTAGATGGAGAGACCAGACGAAATGCAAAATCAGCAGGACGTTATGGCCCACCTACAACCTCAAGCAATCGTCGTCATTGATAAACATGAAACGACGGGACGCCTGTAGACTAACGGCAGTCATAACTGGTTCCTGGTCTATCGGAGAACAAGCCGCCAAAATGGGTATACCTCACAATACATATTGTCACAGTTGCAAACAACCGGAAAAAAAGGAGACAATCTTCCATTTCCTCTGTGAATGCCCTGCCCTATGGAAGGGCAGAATGTTAACCCTGGGCAAACCGCTGTTCGAGAGTCTCGAGCAACTGTCTGGCTTAGACGTCAACAACCTAATAAAGTTCCTAAACCGCACAGACTGGATATAGTCTTGTTGTAAATAACTGTTAAACAAGTTGGTAACGAGGATGTGGCAACAAAATGGTGCGGAAGCGCTAGTTGGATTCTGGATGAATCACCACTCCAACCAACCATGACGCTCAAACCCGTTCAACCAAGGCAATGGCTTGATAAGTGTTATGGTGACTCCGCTCCATCAGAAACAACTACAACAATGATTTGCTGACTTCCAACGTGGTCGTAAAGACACCGATGATGCACAACGCAGTGAACGTCCAAATTAGTAAACGTCCATCAAAAAAATCCACAAAATCGTTTTGAATTAATCGATTTGCTCGAAAAGTGAAGTTGCGTGAGTTAACTGACATCGTTAGGATATCTAAAGAAGGTGTTGGCTTTTTATTGCATGAGCAATTATGAGATAGCTCTGTTCAAAGTGGATACCGCGCTTGCTCACTGTTGACCAAAAACAGGAACGTGTTGATGATTCTCAGCAATCGCAAAACTACGTGAATTGAACTTCGAATTGCTCCCACATCCACCGTATTCGCCAGATTTTGCTCCCAGCGACTACTGATTGTTCGCAGACCTAAAAAAATTCTCGTCGGTAAGAAATTTTGGTCGAATGAAAAGGTTATCGCTGTAACTCAGACCTATTTTGAGGTAAAAGATAAATCGTTCTACAAAAGTGAAATTGAAATGTTGGAGCGGCGCTGGAATGTGCTGTTCTTGATGGAAATTAGGTTTATGAATAAAGTTAATTTTGAACAAAAAAACATGTTTTCTTTGTTAGGCCCCATACTTTTCAGCCCATGTGTTATTAGGGTGTCTCACTAGAAAATTTTCCGATCTTTCCGCTTCTCGATTATCCGTTATTCGCCCGTCCGGTAATGTCTATTATCCAGGAAAGATGAAGAAAAAGTCAATTTATTTGTTTACCTCAACTATCCTTGACTATCTATCATTAAGATAAGATTTAAATTAATAAATAAATGTGCGTACATTTCTTCTGCAGGAAAGAGCAGAGGTATCCCTTTCTACAATTTATGGAAATTACGTCACTTTAGCACACTGATTAAAAATACATATCGTCATTATCACAAATATGTGTATATAAGCACAGTTGTATGTACGTGACGACCAGTTCAAATAATTACCTTCGGCAGGAATTTCTCTTGTATACCAACAACATTTGGTAATTGTCGCTAATGCAATAACAATAATTGTTTTTATCGTTCCTAAAATGTCAAAGTTGTTGTCCACTATTTGTTGTGATATATTATTGTGCCGCTTTGACCCTTCCACACTCTTTAATGCATACATTTCTGAGTCGAATACTCTGCTGATGGCCGCTTGTAGTAATACTGGTGCCCACTGAAGTCTAGTGAAGTAGTCCTGTGCTCTTAGTTGTTAGTGGGCGTATGTCAATGTAATATGCAATAGCCTAATATAGGGGGTTGCGAACGGAATGTCAAATGTTGTTTTTGCAGCCGCGCTTGAAACCTTTATCAATAGTAACCCATCATTGTCAATGGCTGACTTACATTTGGAAAGCCAACATTCGACAATATATGTATGTGTGTACAGATGTGTGTACGCGTATGGTAATAGAGATACTGCTTACACGGGGTTCATTCATTCTTTATTCAATAGCTTGTCGGTGTCGTCTATAGCCCATCCTTTTGACACTTAACCCTGTTAGCTATACAAATAATTATTTTTGGTAATTACTGTGAATTCATGTAAATATATTTCGTAAAACTGTATGACAGCTGAACCATTTCTCAACAATTACTGCCGTACTATTCATATATGCATTCGTAAATACAACCTTGCTTACGAATAAATGTTCTAAAGAGCCAGTGTGTCTACAAATAGCTTTAAAGATGATTTTTATGTAAATGGCCGCGGCTAAAACTCATGTATATGGTTGAAGAAGCAAAGAGTAAGAAGATATTAAGATCGCTTTTTCACTGCGAGGAATCTTCAACTTTCTCCCACTAAGTCCACGGCGACCCTCTTTACCACCAATTCCGACGGTAAACAATCCCAAAATTTTGGGTGTAAACTTCGACAGTTTGCTCTTCTTCTCTGCGCACAAAAACTTACAATTGCCACTTAAGTCCGAAATCAAAACAAGATCCACAAATCCCTTGCCGGCAGCACTTGGGGCAAAGAAAAAGAATTGTTGCTATCGACATTTAAGGCAATTGGCCGGCCGGTTCTAAACTATGCTCGGCCTGTCTGGTCGCCTGGAACCAGTGACACACAGTGGATAAAGCTCCAGACATGCCAAAACACTGCCATTCGTACAGCTACGGGCTGCCTCCTGATGCCCCCAATACAACACCTTCACAACGAGGCCAATATGCTACCTAATAAGGAGCATAACCAACTGCACAGCAAGCAGTTCCTGTTAGGTTGCTACCGTAGGCTTCACCCTTGCAGAGACTTGCTTGAGCCAGAGCCGTCTCCCAGGCACGTCAGCAGACACCTACTACACTACGCCGACGAGAGCCAGGACAAAACAAACCTACACCTACTGGGCCAGACAGTGTTTAGACAGTCATTAAACGACATTCACCGGGAGGCTGTTACCACCTTCATAAGCTCCCGTCCACTGCATGCCGTAATCGGAGTCCAACCACCCCCCCATTGCAGATGAAGAGCTCCACCTTCCCCGTGAGACCTGCGTAACAGTGACACAATTACGTTCTGAATATTGTAGCAGGTTAAACTCCTACTTATCCAGAATTGACCCCGACATACTAAACATATGTCCGGCATGTGAAGGCATGTGAAGGCACCCCGCACGACACTAACCACATTTTCACATGCCCTTTTAAACCCACTCATCTAACACCCCTCTCCCTCTGGACCAAACCTGGCGAAACAGCATGTTTCCTGGGCCTACCTTTAGTTGAGGCAGACGAAAATTACCGGTGATATACTCAAGACTGACGGGGCTTCTATTACTGCTACAACAACAACAACAACAAGATATTAAGATCGTTCCCACGACAGTCGGTTCACTCCAGCAGCTACAAAAACAGCCAAGCATAGAATCCGGTACATCCAAGGCGTATCTATAGAAAGTGGTGTGTTGTTAGAGTAATTGATTTCTTCTTCTTCATTCCGCCTTCAATTTAGAAATTCCAGTAAAACGGATTGTCGGAAAGTTGTTGTTGTGTTGTGAATGTACGACAAACTAATTTTATCTATTTGTCATTCATTCCATTCTTCTATTCTCTTTCCCTTGACATTTTTGAATAGATTCGTCTTGGGCACATCCTTAAATGAACATTTCGCTTAATTCACCACACCGTCCTAGACTAAAAGCCCCACCTGCTAGTTACCACATTGATTCTGCCTTCAACCAAATTAATTCAATTCAATTCAAATTTGTTCAGTCTAAGTTTGCAATCTTACAGACTGGGCTACAAGAGAACAATGACAATTAGGTTAGGTTAGGTATATCTGGCTGATCTGAATAGATTTCACATAAACCACAAGGTTCAGTTGTGTTACCAGTGTTGTTAGAGTCGTGTTGAACATAGTTCGTGATACATGTTTTGGCGAGTTTTAATAAACAGTTTATCCTTTTGTCCGCAATATCCTTCAAAGATGAAAAGTATACCGATCCCAGGCAGTTGTAACGAGTTCTGCTTAGAGCAGCACAGTGGCAAATGAGGTGTTCTAGCGCATAAGTTACATGTGTCGTTCTGGACCAATCCCATTTTAACTGCTTGATATGGAGAGAGACAATGTCCCGTCAGTACACCAACCGATTTTTTATATTCCTTCCTTGGGAGTAATAAAATAAGGTTGGTTGTTTTCATGTTGCAAGTTCGTAGCCTTATTTTGGCAATCCTGTGGAAGGCCCCTCATGTAGACTGTGCTTCCAGAGTTAGTTCCTTGTCTAGTTCCGTCTTTAAAACTGAGAGTGAGGATATATGTTCTACCTACTAATCCTAGACATGCGAACGCCTGCCCCTTAACAAGCTCGTCAACTCTCTCATTCCCCTCTATTCCCTTTTGCCCTGGTACTCAGTAAATTATGACCTGTCTTCTCACAGAGCTCGTCCATTTTGGATCTACAGTGTTGCACGCATTCCAAGCTAGTCAATATAGCCATTATTGTTTTAATAGCAGCTTGACTATCAATGTAGACCAATTCCGTCCACTTGTAGATTTCTCTGAGCGTCTTTGTGAGTATTTCACTCATCGTTTGAGGACACCTGCCTGAGATGGTAACAGCCAAGTCGTCAGTTTTGGTCCGCTTTCCCTAAGAAGTTCTAGACAATCCTAAAAAACTGCTACGAGATTAATGGCAAACATTAGCAACTGAACAGCTCTTCTAGTTTCGAGAGTTTTTAAGTTGATAAGCTTCCAACGAGAATAATAAGATGGCATAGGGTCAACAAAATTCAGAGAACTTAAAGCAAAACAAACACATTTTCTTTACACTCCTTCGATTCTGGCAGCATGACACTATAAACAGGGATTCATATAACAGAAACATACTCAAGTTTAGAGCGAACTATAGAAATAAATAATGGCTTTCTGGTGTGGAGATTCTGAAAGGCCTTTGTATAGCTACGTAGGAAATCAAGATTACTATTGGCTTACTACAAACCAACAGAGGTTAACTGTCCCTTTGAGATTTTGTAGTTAGAGATAAAAACGTTAGAAAAAGAATATGTCAAAGCAATTATTAGGATTAAAAAAAACTTGTTGATATGACTACTAAAATATTAATCGTAAGAAAGAGTTTGGAGTCATCGGCATACAGTAAGAACCTGAAAATTTTGAATCATGAACCCATGTGATTGATAGGAAATAAAATTCTGTGCGGTCAGACAAAAATAGAGCGAACGTTTCCCGAGTATATAAGTCTCTTATCATACCCATTGTATGGCACAAAAGCTTGAACAGTACCAACACCTGATACGAGGGCTATGGAGTGCGCGAGACTTCATCAGAACCAGTACCTCATCCAGAACCAGTGCCCTTATTAAACTCAAGCTTCCGCTGGATTGGACTGAGCGTATATGACTTTCTTCTGGCTGTAATTGGCCGAGATGTCTCAACCTTCTCCGCGCTATAGTGCTGCATTCACACAAAGAATATGCATTGGAGTGTCCTGGGATTAATCACAGAAATGACAAAAATCAGTGGACTATAACGAAATAATGTGCAGATGACTACGCAGTCTGCAATGGCCTGTGAGAATGGCCGTATGCATTTTCAGTTTATCCGTGAGAAGTTTATGAGTTTTCTAAATCTCTTTTGGTTGTACCCCCCAGTAAGAATTTCGCCTGGCGTAGCCACATAGTTTGGTGTCAGTTAAGCTTCTTAGCTTTAGCTCTTCACTCCTAAGCTTCCTGGTGAATAACCAAGGCGATGAAATGATGAGCTACATTAGGTGTACTCAAACATGGGCATTGTGCAGCGAATTAAGATGCAGCGAATCCGCTAGCTCAGTCAAGTCGTAGGAATGTACACAAATGCACCGGTTCTTAAAGTATTCGGTAAGATGCCCAAAGGTGGTAGCAGAGAAGGTAGAAAGGCCAAGTGCAGAAGGACTTGGCTTCACTTGGCATTTCTAATTGGCGTTGGTTAGCACCTGAAAGAAGCGACAGACGCGCTTTGTTGAGCTCAGCCAAATCGCTTAGATGGCCAATAAAGAAAAAGAAAAATAAAATTACATCGAACCTTGTCAGAAAGTTGATGGTTTGCGTATCTTGGTTTAGGGGAGCCGTGACGCCTTAATTTTCTTGTCAGACCACCGGCTGGGAGTGGTTGGGCTAAAGACACTTCAGACACAGGGAATAGTTCTCTCTCAACTGGTACTTATCACAATCTTGTCTCTCCCAATTAGCAAAGCTGTATGGCTTTGCCTTTCCTGCGAATAGATACGTACTCACACCGTAGCTATGACATTCTGCTACATCTCATAGTAGCTCGGAATAGTATAAGATAAGAATGGGATTTCTGGGCGAACACATCAGAGGAATATCTTTCAATTAATCAGATTAGAAGTTCATTAAGTTCCATGTAAAATCGTAATTGTTCGCTAAGATAGGTCAACAAGCTTGTAGGGGAGCTCGCGAAATGTATTTAGAAAGACAGGAGAAACATTTTTGGATTTAACTAATAACTAAAAGAATCAGATTAATAAATACGTTCTGTCAACAGTACGCAGTACAGAAATAAAAAATGTTCACCTGTCGAATTTTGTTGCACAATTTCGGCCTTCTTAACCCTCATTCACTCCTCGTATCAATTTGATTCGAATGGCATCAATACAGGGGTGTAACTCGAGGTTGTATGAAAGACTGCAAATGTAATATATGTACTTTCGCTCGAGGAATTTTGTTCCTCTTATCTATCAGAAAGTGATTTTACATTCATTTTGCAACAAAAAAGATTGGAAGAATCTCATGTCATGTCAAACTCATATACGAGTACAGACACTGTTATCAGTTTGACCTAGATTGAACTGTCAGAGTCATTTAAAATTACCCGCAGTACATATAACAAGGGAAAAACGTGAGAATAAGAAGAAGAAGCTGTCGCGTATTTATGAGTTCATTCATCGAGATCAAGTTGATAATGATGAAGAAAGCGTGCATTTGAGTCTTATGGCAGTAATAGCGAAGTGAAATGTGAACATTTAGCGAAATCGCATCAGAGGATGATTGTAAAGCAAATGGATCAACTTGACGGTGATGGCAACAAGACAAATGCTTTCGTTTTCTCAAACAAAGACAAAACCATTCGCTACTATTTCGAATCTCATTTGAAATTGTTAAAAAATTATTTCTTTTTCGGCAGAATAAATATAGATTTTTTATAATATCCATTGCATGTCCTTTATTTCATAAGAGAAGGTACAACTTTTTACATTTTCATAAAACAGCAAGAAGAGCGAAGTGGAAAAGGAAACAAAAATTTATTTTTAATAATTCTCTATCATGTATTAATATGTGTTCATGTAGAAATATGTATTCTGATATCTGCATTAATATGTGAGTGAGTATAAGTATTTCACGTATGAAATAAATCCTTTAAAAAATTAAATTGATGAGAAAAGTAAAACCGAATGTGCATCATTTCCATATGAAATTATTAGTTTGATGTGCATATGAAATTCTCCCGGATAACTTTTACTGACGCCTAGTGTTATCATCGTATTTTTATTAAAACTTCTAGCTGAAGTAAAAAATGTATGGAGCCGATTGAAATCGATCGTGCCTGTAACATAGAAACGACAAATTCATAGTGAGTGCGGAAACATAAATTTAAGTGGAACCATTACAACCATTACATTACAAGCATAGGCTCAGTATATATATACAGTGAAATTCCCCATTACGGACAGTCCTTATAACCGGACAGCTCCAATAACCGGACAAATTTTGGGCACACAGATTTTTCATTCATTTTTTCATACAAATATCATCCTAATAAACGGACACTCTAATAACCGGACGCGGACAAAGTATTTCAAACCATTTTCATAAAAAAATTTCTCATAAACGGACAAAATTCAAAAATATCACAAGCAAGCTTTGTTGTTCATTATAAAAATGAAATAGGTGATTCCCCTTTTAACAGGTATGCACACATTCAAGTTGTGTTTTAAATTAAGAGTAGTTTTCCATTCAGTTTGTTAAGTCAGTTGTATGCGAATGGTTGCGTTCAAAGTTCGTAATAATATGGCGCCGAAAAAGAAGGTACTTTTTATTAAAGAAAAAATGGAAATTATTAATGTATTCGAAAAAGATAAATTATCAGTACGTGGAATTGCAAAAAGGTATAGTGAGCCCAAAAATTTAATTGTAGGTACACGTTTCTTTTGCTTTGAAAGGTTCAATATTGGCAAAACACAAGCTGCTGAAATCAATAAAAATAAAGAAAAAATTCGTTCTAAATGGGAGTCTGGAGTTAATGTTCATCAAAAGCGAAACTTTCTTAAAGAAGGCGGCTCTGAAATAGACAAGATGTGTTTTAATTGGTTCGCTAAGGCTAGAAGTCAAAACATTCCGATTTCTGGTCCCATTTTGAAAGCAAAGGCAATGGAAATTGCAGGCAAACTGGGTGTACCTAATTTTAATGCTTCAGATGGATGGTTAAACAAACGGCGAATAAGGAATAATGTTGCTTTCAAATGCGTATCTGGTGAAGCTGCAGATGTAAACCAGGATGGTGTCGAACAGTTTAGGACAAAACTGCCATCTCTGTTGACCGGTTACAAGCCTCAAGACATTTACAACGCAGACGAAAGTGGGCTTTTTTTTCGTGCCTTACCTGACAAAATCCTCGCTCTTAAATCCGAAAAATG
This sequence comes from Anastrepha obliqua, assembly GCF_027943255.1. Classification (NCBI taxonomy): domain Eukaryota; kingdom Metazoa; phylum Arthropoda; class Insecta; order Diptera; family Tephritidae; genus Anastrepha; species Anastrepha obliqua. The sequence continues at coordinate 81,376,904 of NC_072895.1, read as the reverse complement.
CGTGGGCGGTACACTATCAAAGGAAAGACTCACAATTTTGTTCTGTGCTAACATGGCTGGAGATAAGGAGCTGCTTTTGGTTATAGGTAAAGCAGCCCGTTCTCGATCTTTTAAGCATGTTCCAATCGCAAAACTGCCAGTGGATTGGAAGTCTAATAAAAAAGCATGGATGACTCGAGAAGTAATGAGTGAATGGCTGCAGCAGTTCAATCGAAGAATGAAAGCCCCGAATCGGAAAATTATCTTGTTTTTAGATAACGCGGCTCTCAATATAAAAATTATTTTCTTGCCGCCAAATACAACGGCAGTTAGCCAACCCCTTGATCAAGGTATAATCCAAAATTTTAAAACTTTGTATAGAAGCTTAGTTTTAAAAGACTTGCTATCTAAAATTGACAATACAAGTTCAGCCTCAGAGCTTTCAAAATCGATTAATGTACTAGAAGCTGTGTATTTCATCAAAGCATCTTGGGATAAAGTGGAAGCCACAACCGTCCGAAATTGCTTCCGTAAAGCAGGATTTTTGGAAACTTATGAGGATCTTCCAGATTTTGATTCTGAAGATGATATTCCACTGGCAATCTATACTAGGCTTTAGGAAGGACTAGACTTGGCAAATGATTTGGGAGGTTTTCTCCAAATGGATCAAAATGTTTTCACTGAGAACAACAATATAGAAATTCAATTTGACCAACAAGATGATACTATGGACATAAGTGATTCAGAAGATGAATTTTCAGAAGAAATATGTGAGCCTATAACATCATATGATGAGGCTTTAAAACTTGTTGCGGGCTTGAAACAATTTGCAAAAAATGACTATGTAGCTTTCCAGCACATTAAAAATATCGAGAGTCACTTTGAAAATGAGCATTTTAAATTAAAGCAATCAATGTTTAAGCAATCAAGCATTACCGAATTTTTTCAATCAAACTAGTATTGAAATGTAAAGACTTGTACAATGTAAATACTTAATCGATATATGTGCATATATGTATTTATATGTAATACTAAAGTATGCAAATAATGTTTACTTCCAAAAATTTCTTAAATAAACTATGTACAATACAATTTATATGTGTGGTATATATTTTGTGACTTCATCCCTTATAAGCGGACATCTCCCATAGCCGGACAAAAACACTGCGACGGTGAGTGTCCGGTTATAAGGAATTTCACTGTATATATTTTTTTTTTTTTGGTGCGTGAGGTAGGGTTCAAAATGCCTTCGCACTTACAGCGACCGTCGTGTGGTATGGCCACTAAAACGATCCCTCTTCTCTTTCTGGGGAGGCACCATTACCGGAACTGCTTTCTATATTACTTCGGGAGGGCCCAGAGCGGCATCCATAAAGGACCAATTCTATTCACTCACGTCTGGGTCCACCATATTTGTAGCCAGCTTTCATGCTATAGGCTCGTCTTCTTGTGTCTCTATCTGTGCGGCTTCGCTTTGTTGCACTGTGTCGAGCTCAATCTTTTTTTTCGTTGTACGTTCTCGATGTATTTCTTTACCGCATTTCAGCTGTCCTCACGTTCGAGCATTTTGCTGATTATGTTGCTCGGTGCGAAGTCGCCAATCTGCTCCCAATTGATGGAATAAGTTTCGTCGTCCATCTGCCACTCTGTTCAGTGTCCCATCGGTTTTGCCACTGCAGCATGGTTTGGCATCTCTGTTCTAAGAAACTAGTGATAACGTGTTTCTTCTTGGATAGGCTCAGTATATGGGTTTCTATTGCTGGCTAGTATTTACCGGTCCGTTGAACAATGCACCAGAGGCTATATAACGATTAAATCAGACCGCTTATTGAATGCATTTGATTTAATAATAAAATGGGAGGGAAAGGTATGCTTTAGAGGTATGTAGATATTATAAAGAAAATAGCGTTTTTTTGCTCAAGAACAACGCAATCATTCCAGCGCCGTTCTAACATTTCAATACCACTTTTGTAGTACGACCTCTTTCTTCGATCGAAATTTCTTACCGGCGAGTATTTTTTAGGTCTGCCAATAGTCACTGGGAGCAAAATCTGGTGAGTACGGTGGATGTGGGAGCAATTCGAAGTTCAATTCTTGTAGTTTTGCCATTGCTCAGAATCATCAACAAATTCCTGTTTTTTGTCAACAGTGAGCAAACGCGGCACCCACTTTAAATAGAGTTTTCTCATAGTAAAATGCTCCTGTAATATTAAGCCAACACTTTTTTTTTGAATTCTTTACGATGTTAGCTAACTCACGACACTTTACTTTTCGATCATTCAAAACGATTTTATTGTTTTTTTATATGTTCTGGTGTTACCGCCTCATTTCGACGTCCACATTTGAAGTCAGCAAACCATTGATTTATTGTTGTTTCTGATGGAGCGGAGTCCCCATAACACTTTTCAAGCCATTGTTTCGCTTGAACGGTATTTTTCCACATCAAGAAGCAGTGTAAAATTAAAACACGAAATTCTTTTTGATCCATTGTTTTCAAAATAACAAAAGTAGCGTAACTCTTAGCACAATAACTCACGAGTTATTGAATATAATACCATGAAATTTTAGCAGCTGTCTTTTTAAGGTTAGCGTTAACTGAAAAAAGGTGAATTGAATAAAACTAGTACCATCTATATGTTAGGCCCACGACTTTTCTGCCCATGTGTTATTTTCATCTTCATCTTTATTTTTATCTTATCCAACCTTTGCCTTTTTCTTCTCTACATATTCAACATTATCATTGTTCTAATATTAATTATGTATGTATTTAAATTTAGCTTCATCCTTGTATTTATCATGCCTCTTTAAATCAGAACCAATATTAAAGCATACATTTAGGATGGATATATACGATACATACATATGTTTTGTGTATTATTTCCGAACGATGTAAGTATAATTCTGTATTCTTCTTCCTGTATATGGGTATTTCCACAAAAATGTCAACCGAAGCCAAAAAATTCAAAGTCTATAAAATTATGTTGTTTTAACATATTTTTATAGGGAATCTATCAAATGTAACTAATGTAAACAAATTTTACATTTGTACAAACCACATTTTGAAATATTCGAATGCAAAGTCGAACCAGTGCAAAAGTTCGTTTTAAACATTTCTGTTGCATGTTTTATTTTGATTAATGATCTTGATGAGATATATTATGCCGTGACATTTGCTTTTTTAAATCTCGGATTATATGTAATGAATGTAAGAAAAATGTAAAAGGAACGATGCGATTGCCAATTACGGTAAATTTTTTCTTTGATTTACCGTATAACTCGATGTCGCGTGCGACATTGAAAAAGAACATTTGTTATCAGTGAGTCGAAGGTATTTGTACAATTTGCATCAAATATTAGTAGCAAATAGATATTTTTATTGCTAATTAAATAAACAAAACTTTGCTGGAAAATAATCAGCGCTTTGCTCTTTTTACTTATTTAAAGCTTGTAGCGTGCGACATCGTAAGTGTTAAATGTACAGATTCAAAATAAATTTTCGTTCGAAAATATCTTCATTAGTATATGTAAATACAAAATATAAAATTTTTGAATGTAAATGAGTAAAAACGGCGGCGAGAAAAATAAGGCGAACTGTAAACGGTGGAGAGGAAGGTTAAAGGATGATGAAACAAAATTACAAAACTATAAATTAAGAAACAAGGAAAGAATGCGGAAAGCTAGACAGACGTGGAGAGCACTGGCTGAAGGCAAAGAAGATATAATTCAAGAAAAACGGAAATATAATCGCATACGACAACGAGAGAGGCGCCAAAAACTCTTAGAAAATGGAATGTCATATGCACGTCAAAGCCAAAACGCATCTTACGAATGTAGACAAACCTTGGCGAAAGCTGTTAAAAAAGTGGAGAAAGCGATGCCAAAAGATATGCACAGAAGGCTAAAAGTTCTTGAAGTCCTGGTAAAAAAATATTAGCAGTTTGAAGAAAAGAAAAACGTTAACCAATCCAGCAGAACCGTACCAGAAAGCCTAATTAATGCCATTAATGCTTTTTGTCAGAATGATAATATTAATGTGCAAGCTTCGGGAAAGAAAGACGCCATTATAATTGAAGGCAAATTAGTAGCTAAGCGCTTTATGTTAATGACTAGTAATGCCAGTTCTCACGGAAAGGGAGCCGCACACTGGGGATTTTTGTACAGAGATGTGGAAAAAAGTATACATCCCAAAAAATATTTACATTTTTACTACTAACGAAGTTGTATATATTTGTGTATGAAAAGAACATGTTTAAAATTTTTTTTTTTTTTTTTAATTTTAAAAAACAATTTTTTTTTAAATTCATAAATTTTAATTTTTTTTTTTTTATTAATATAAGCCAGCAAATATTTACGCACAGGATACATGTAAGTTCATAATTCTGAATTACCCTCAAAATGTCAAAACAAAATTAAAAGTGTTTCGTTATCATTATGCACACACTAGAAAGCGTTTAGTTATTATCATTGCCAAAAAATAATCAGTGGCGCCTGGTGGCACCTGCAATTGATTAAACTGAAAGAGACGCTATTAAGCAACACATTGATACTAGTTTCTGACCGTAGGTAAATGTAGCTCAACTTGCAGATCCAAGAATATGAAGGAATATGATTTTTTTTTTTTTTTTGTAAAATTAATTATAAATAGATAATCAAATGCTTCACAGCCTTTGTTCTTCCGGCTAAAATATATAAAAATATCGTACCCTAAATGAAAAATAAAAAATTGGAAGTCGGCTCAAGTAAAAGGAAAAAAACCACCTTGGGCTTTGAAGTTTTTTCTTAGTCAGTTCAATACTATAAAAAAATTATACTTTTGACATATCTATAAAAAAAACTGTAAGTCGGAGTTTAGTAATTCTTTTTTTTTTTTTTTTTTTTTTTTATATCTCCCTTTATTTATTACAGTCTGTTATATATTAACAATATGTAATTTTTGTACAATTAGGGTCTATTAAGTTCTTTTACCAATGTAAGAAGAATCTGTTATTATTATAATATTATTGTTTTTTGTGATTACACTGTAAATCTTATAGTTAGATCAGTCGGTGTGAGTCGCTTTAATCTTCGTTTGGTATTTTCTGCCGGTGCTATTTTACGCATTTCTTCGTTTTGGTGGACTGACAGCCGCTGTATATGCTTAGTGCTACATTTTGTGATCGTTTCTTGGATAGTATCTACATTTAATTCACGATGTATGGCTTCATTGGGAATAAACCAACCAGCATTTGTTATATTTCGTAATATTTTGGATTGTGTTCGCTGTATGAGCTAAATATTTGTGGTTTTAGCCGTTCCCCATATTTCTATTCCGTATTTCCAGATAGGAGTAATAATTGTTTTGTATATAGTCACCTTATTATACAGTGATAGTTTTGATGCTCGTCCTATTAGCCAACTTAATTGCCGGTACTTATTCTTGATTTGATTCTCTTTTTGATTTTATTGTTGGTTCTATTCTGGAATTTAGAAATACTATTGTATTAAACAATGCGTAGGTGGTATGTTGCAAATTTGACTTTTTTCCGCTAAATCCCCAGTGTGCGCCGCAGCCGAATGGGTTGGTGCGTGATTACCATTCGGAATTCACAGAGAGGTCGTTGGTTCGAATCTCGGTGAAAGCAAAATTAATAAAAACATTTTTCTAGTAGCGGTCGCCCCTCGGCAGGCAATGGCAAACCTCCGAGTGTATTTCTGCTATGAAAAAACTTCTCATAAAAATATCTGCCGTTCGGAGTCGGCTTGAAACTGTAGGTCCCTCCATTTGTGGACCAACATCAAGACGCACACCACAAATAGGAGGAGGAGCTCGGGCAAACACCTAACAGAAGTGTACGCGCTAATTATTTATTTTTTTTTTTATTTTTTACTAGCTGAAGTAAAAAATGTAACATAGAAACGACAAATTCATAGTGAGTGCGGAAACATAAATTTAAGTGGAACCCTGTAGACAGTACAAGCATAGGCTCAGTATATATATATATATTTTTTTTTTTTGGTGGGTGAGATAGGGTTCAAAATGCCTTCGCACTTACAGCGACCGTCGTGTGGTGTGGCCACTAAAACGATCCCTCTTCTCCTTCTGGGGAGACACTATTCCCGGAACTGCTTTCTATATTACTTCAGGGAGGCTCAGAACGGCATCCATAAAGGACCAATTCTATTCACTCACGTCTGGGTCCACCATATTTGTAGCCAGCTTTCATGCTATAGGCTCGTCTTCTTGTGTCTCTATCTGTGCGGCTTCGCTTTGTTGCACTGTGTCGAGCTCAATCTTTTTTTTCGTAGTACGTTCTCGATGTATTTCTTTACCGCATTCCAGCTGTCCTCGCGTTCGAGCATTTTGCTGATTATGTTGCTCGGTGCGATGTCGCCAATCTGCTCCCTCAGAGCATTCCTTTCCGCAAGCCATCTACTAACTACTAAAAAACGGGTGTTCAGCGTCATCACTCAGCGCTTCGTAGTATATGCACTTGGAATCGGTTACCTTGGCCATACGGTATAGGTATCTCCGGAAGTATTCGTGGCCCGAGAGAAACTGAGTTAAGAAGTAGTTCACTTCTCCGAAGTTCCTTTAGACCCATTTGTCAATTGATGGAATAAGTTTCGTCGTCCATCTGCCACTCTGTTCAGTGTCCCATCGGCTTTGCCACTGCAGCATGGTTTGGCATCTCTGTTCTAAGAAACTAGTGATGACGTGTTTCTTCTTGGATAGGCTCAGTATATGGGTTTCTATTGCTGGCTAGTATTTACCGGTCCGTTGAACAATGCACCAGAGGCTAAATAACGATTAAATCGGACCGCTTATTGAAGGCATTTGATTTAATAATAAAATGGGAGGGAAAGGTATGCTTTAGAGGTATATAGATATTAAAATACCCTTTTTTTGTTCAAGAACAACGCAATCATTCCAGCGCCGCTCTAACATTTCAATACCACTTTTGTAGTACGACCTCTTTCTTCGATCGAAATTTCTTACCGGCGAGTATTTTTTAGGTCTGCCAATAGTAGCTGAGAGCAAAATCTGGTGAGTACGGTGGATGTAGGAGCAATTCGAAATTCAATTCATGTAGTTTTGCCATTGCTCAGAATCATCAACAAAATCCTGTTTTTTGTCAACAGTGAGCAAACGTGACACCCACTTTGAACAGAGCTTTCTCATAGTAAAATGCTCCTGCAATATAAAGCCAACACTTTTTTTTTTTTGAATTCTTTACGATGTCAGCTAACTCACGACACTTTACTTTTCGATCATTCAAAACGATTTTATTGTTTTTTTTTAAATGTTCTGGTGTTACCGCCTCATTTCGACGTCCACGTTTGAAGTCAGCAAACCATTGTTTTATTGTTGTTTCTGATGGAGCGGAGTCCCCATAACACTTTTCAAGCCATTGTTTCGCTTGAACGGTATTTTTCCACATCAAGAAGCAGTGTAAAATTAAAACACGAAATTCTTTTTGATCCATTGTTTTCAAAATAACAAAAGTAGCGTAACTCTTAGCACAATAACTCACGAGTTATTGAATATAATAGCATGAAATTTTAGCAGCTGTCTTTTTAAGGTTAGCGTTAACTGAAAAAAGGTGAATTGAATAAAACTAGTATCATCTATATGTTAGACCCAGGAATTTTCTGCCCATGTGTTATTTTCATCTTCATCTTTATTTTTATCTTATCCTACCTTTGCCTTTATCTTCTCTACATACTCAAAATTATCATTGTTCTAATATTAATTATGTATTTAAATTTAGCTTCATCCTTGTATTTATCATGCCTCTTTAAATCAGAACTAATATTAAAGCATACATTTAGGATGGATATATACGATACATACATATGTTTTGTGTATTATTTCCGAACGATGTAAGTATAATTCTGTATTCCTTCCTGTATATGGGCATTTCCACAGAAATGTCAACCGAAGCCCAAAAATTCAAAGTCTATAAAATTATGTTGTTTTAACATATTTTTATAGGGAATCTATCAAATGTAACTAATGTAAACAAATTTTACATTTGTACAAACCACATTTTGAAATATTCGAATGCAAAGTCGAACCAGTGCAAAAGTTCCGTTTTAAACATTTCTGTTGCATGTTTTATTTTGATTAATGATCTTGATGAGATATATTATGCCGTGACATTTGCTTTTTAAATCTCGGTTTATATGTAAAAAATGTAAGAAAAATGTAAAAGGAACGATGCGATTGCCAATTACGGTCGCGTGCGACATTGAAAAAGAACATTTGTTATCAGTGAGTCGAAGGTATTTGTACAATTTGCATCAAATATTAGTAGCAAATAGATATTTTTATTGCTAATTAAATAAACAAAACTTTGCTGGAAAATAATCAGCGCTTTGCTCTTTTTACTTATTTAAAGCTTGTGGCGTGCGACATCGTAAGTGTTAAATGTACAGATTCAAAATAAATTTTCGTTGGAAAATATCTTCATTAGTGTATGTAAATACAAAATATAAAATTTTTGAATGTAGATGAGTAAAAACGGCGGCGAGAAAAATAAGGCGAACTGTAAACGGTGGAGAGAAAGGTTAAAGGATGATGAAAAAAAATTACATAACTATAAATTAAGAAACAAGGAAAGAATGCGGAAAGCTAGACAGACGTGGAGAGCACTGGCTGAAGGCAAAGAAGATATAATTCAAGAAAAACGGAAATATAATCGCATACGACAACGAGAGAGGCGCCAAAAACTCTTAGAAAATGGAATGTCATATGCACGTCAAAGCCAAAACGCATCTTACGAATGTAGACAAACCTTGGCGAAAGCTGTTAAAAAAGTGGAGAAAGCGATGCCAAAAGACATGCACAGAAGGCTAAAAGTTCTTGAAGTCCTGGTAAAAAAATATAAGCAGTTTGAAGAAAAGAAAAACGTTAACCAATCCAACAGAACCGTACCAGAAAGCCTAATCAATGCCATTAATGCTTTTTGTCAGAATGATAATATTAATGTGCAAGCTTCGGGAAAGAAAGACGCCATTATAATTGAAGGCAAATTAGTAGCTAAGCTCTTTATGTTAATGACTAGTAATGCCAGTTCTCACGGAAAGGAAGCCGCACACTGGGGATTTTTGTACAGAGATGTGGAAAAAAAGTATACATCCCAAAAAATATTTACATTTTTACTACTAACGAAGTTGTATATATTTGTGTATGAAAAGAACATGTCAAAAAATTTTTTTTTATTTTTTATTTTAAAAAACAATTTTGTTTAAAATTCATAAATTTTAATTTTTTTTTTTATTAATATAAGCCAGCAAATATTTACGCACAGGATACATGTAAGTTCATAATTCTGAATTACCCTCAAAATGTCAAAACAAAATTAAAAGTGTTTCGTTATCATTATGCACACACTAGAAAGCGTTTAGTTATTATCATTACAAAAAAATAATCAGTGGCACCTGGTGGCACCTGCAATTGATTAAAACTGAAAGAGACGCTATTAAGCAACACGTTGATACTAGTTTCTGACCGTAGGTAAATGTAGCTCAACTTGCAGATCCAAGAATATAATTTTTTTTTTCGTAAAATTAATTATAAATAGATAATCAAATGCTTCATAGCCTTTGTTCTTCCGGCTAAAATATATAAAAATATCGTAACCTAAATGAAAAATAAAAAATTGGAAGTCGGCTCAAGCAAAAGGAAAAAAACCACCTTGGGCTTTGAAGTTTTTTCTTAGTCAGTTCAATACTATACAAAAATTATACTTTTGACATATCTATAAAAAAAAAAAACTGTAAGTCGGAGTTTAGTAATTGTTTTTGATTTTATTGTTGGTTCTATTCTGGAATTTAGAAATACCATTAAACAATGCGTAGGTGGTATGTTGCAAATTTGACTTTCTTCCGCTAAATCCCCAGTGTGAGCCGTTGATGGAGTTGGAGCCGTCATTAAAAGAAAAGTGTGGCAAATAACAAAATCAAAAAACGTTGTTTTACCAGATGCACTATCGTTTTATCAATGTGCACAAAACAACACAAATGGAATTAAAATGTATTTTATGCCATCTGCTCAAATTGAAAATTTGTCTCTTCATTATAAGTTGGACGAAAAATGGAAGAGAGTGAAAAATATTCCAGCTATATCCCAGTTGCATTCGTTTTGTTGCGATGGCCAACAGTTAGAAGCAGCTAGGACTGCATATTCCATTAAAAGAACTTTATTTGACATTAGTAATACTATTCTCAGTTAAGTTAGTTTCCGTTCTTTGTTTTTACATATATTAGTATATAAGATTAATATATGTACTTATTTTTGTTTTTCTTTATTAAAGATATTTTGTTAAGTTTATAATTTTGGTTGTGAAAATAAATATATTGAATATATTAAAAATCATTTATAAAAAGTAAAAAAATAAACATAAAAAGTATGATGGAACAAAATGTCGCATGCGACAACATTTAAAAATTAGTCGCATTAATATCATATATTTCTTCAGGTTTCGCTGAAAAAAGTGTTTGATTTTTTTGCTTTGAAAGCGACTTCTGTTTTTGTCGCATGCGAATGGCTTGATTTTTTGTAATTATCTGGAAAACGAACAATTTCCCAAAATCAACCTTAGCAGCACCAATTATAATCAAGTGCTATAGCTTTCGCCTTTTGTCAAAATAAAATAATGTTTTGGTATATGTTTTTTTTTTCACTTTGAATGCGTACGAATGTCGCAGTCGACATTGGAGAAATGCCCATATATAGTAGCTCAGCCGTAAAAGAGATGTAAAGATGTGAGTGCGCATCAAAATGTTTTAAATATTTGCTGGCTTATGTATGGGTTTTTCTTTCTTATGATAATACATACATAAATTCCTTAAGTTCGGCTCATGTCGCATAACGAGGAGATTAATACCGTTGAAGCTGAGATAAAATTCAAAAAACATTCTCCAATAAAGAGCAAAAAAATAGAATATAGGAGATTATACTCCGGTGAAAGAAATCGATGTATCCGTTATGTTTTCTGCAGCTCAATGCAAAAAGAAAAAAGCGCTATTATATTTGTTCAAAATGCAAATAACCCTTGTACTTTGAATGTTTTGCTAAATTCCTTAAATAGAACAAAACAAAATTGATGTTATACATATAAATTTCTTTATAATTTTCTCAAACAAATACGACCGATGCGGATAACCAAGTGGGGCATATTATTTTTCCTTTCGAAGGATACCAAATTAAAAAACTTATTTCAGCTTTTGTAGACTACCTGATTTTAGCATAGTGAAGGTGTAAATATGGAAAACTAAAATATCACATGCACGAGAATATTATATTTAAAGTGATGAAAAAAGCAGTACAAATACTATTACAATATCTGGCACAGTTCGCGACCAATTCCCATTAAAGTTAAGGTATTTTTCTTTACTAGCAGAAGTATTTTATATTTACTGCGAATCCACAATCAATCGTTTTTTGTTAATATATAAATGCATGCATTCAGTACTTCTCGTCTGCTTCTCTCCCTCTTCAACTTGTCATCTCCTCTCAACAAGCGTTACTGCGTGAGCTACTCGACGAGCTCAAGCTAGTGGTGCTGGTTTTCTGTAATTCGCAAAGTCGATCCCATGCAATATTGAACTGTCGAGTTGTGCGAGCCAATGCCAAACGTGCAAATGGGCCCAGAGTTCTATAGCCATTGTTTATGAAGCGCACAAATCCGGTCGAAGAGAGTTCTTTTAGCGCCATTTTCACTTGTGCCTCCACGTCGCCACAAGCAAAGCCTCTGAAAAAATATGTACATAAATTGATTAAATTTAAAAAAATGTATACTAAGTAAAAAAAATATATACTCTTTTTCCAACATATCAATGATGTGGCTCTCCTTTAGGCCGCGCGCAAATTTCGGATGATCCTGAAACAGACGTATCGTGTCGAATACGAAAAGAGGCACATGCAGGTGGTAAACATTACGGCGCAGACATGACGTTGATGGCTCACAATCGCGAATGTTTCCACGCATTTCTTTGCTTTTTCTACTCTATTAGCTTATACACTTTGCTAAAAACTTGTGTCGGTAAATTTTGAAAATAAAATATATATGGGCTTTTGCAATATGTTTAAAAAATAGATTTATAAGTTTATGGTTGGTGCTTTTTAAGTAACTAAATTAAAATTTGTTTTTGTGACAGATAAGAAAATAAATTTCAAATTGAAAAGTAAATGACAGCATATGAAATACATACAGTGGGTGTGAAAAATAAGTAAACAAACTCATTGAATTGAGTCAAAATAATGACGTGTTTCTTTATTATGATGAGTGAAAATTAAATGAATTGGATTCATTCGAAGTTTTTTGTACGAGAAATAGAAAGAAGAGCTAATTTGAGAGCACTCCAAAAATAAGTAACCTTAAAACTTGCATTGAGAGACTTTACTCTCTACATACTTTACCATCCTCATCCGCTGTGCGTGGAATGCTTCACAAAGAAGGAAAACACGGTCGAATTATACGAAAAATTACGCACATAAACAAAATACGTCTAAGTCCCGAAACTAAAGTTTAATGGTTTCGGGATGCACGTCTGTTTATGGAGTAGGCAAAACAATATTGGGTTCGTTGCGTTTTTACCGAAGACTTTTATTTAAACAAAAAACAATAGTTATATCATTAATTTAATCAATTAAATATTCGCCGTTCCTGTTTACAACCTTTTCCCCACCTCTGGACCAATTTTTTGATGCCGTTCATCCAAAAATCGCCTGGTCTGGTGTCAAAAAAAATTGTTGAGCCAGTTTTTAAGGACCTTTTTGTTATCGCAGTTAACGCCCTTTGTATGGTTTGGTAGGGAGCCGAAAAGATGGTAATAGGTCGGTGTAAGGTTTGGAGAATACGGCGGAGGGTGAAGGACCTCCCATTCGAGCTCTTGGAGTGCGGCTTGGATGACTTGGGCAACATGGGGCCTGGCGTTGTCCTGAAGAAGTATGTTTTCACCATGTCGATCAGGTCTTTTCAGTCGAATAGCCTCATTCACGCGGTGTAGCTGGGCAATATAGGGTTCCGTGTTGACCGTGACATTCTTTTCGAGCATTTCTCAGTGCATCACGCCCAGCCAGTCCCACCAAACACATATCGTCTTCTTTGGATGAAGATCCGGCTTGACTCTCGGCTTTGGCGTATGTCCATCCACTCTCTTCTTTACCTCATATTGATATATAGGCACCATTTCTCATCTCCCGTGACAATCTGGTACAAAAAACGGTGGTTATGACCGCGTGTTGCTCGATGGCGGGCGAGATCCTGAGAAGCAATTTTAAGGCGACTTTCTTTGTTTTTTTCATTGAGCTCGTGAGACATCCAGGCTCCCAATTTTTTGGTAAATCCCATTAAATGAAGGAGATTGAGAATCGTTTTATAATCGCAGTTCATTTTTCCCGCCAATTCGTGACTGGTTTGGCGACTGGACTCCTTCAATATTTGAGCCGTTCTTCATCGAATTCAAAAGGCCTTCCGCTGTGGGGACGTGTCATCGACGTCAAAGTCGCTATTTTTGAACTTTGCAAACCATTTCCGTGCTGTAGACTCGCCTATGACACCTTCTCCATACACGTCGCAAATGTCCCGGCTGCCTCAGCAGCTTTTTGACCTTGATGAAAAGCAAAGAAGAGCAGGTGTCGAAAATATTGATGTTTGCCTCCTGCGTATTCCATGTCTAAGCCTCAAAACTAATATAATAAGAAATTAAATAACTCAAAAATACAATTAACATATTTTTATAGAGCAGAAAGAGTTCTATCGAAAGAATACTTACCCTTTGCCAAACAGCAAACAAATCATTGTGAAATAAAAGAAAATATAGAAATGCTATAACTTATTCCCCAACCCAATGGTATTCGAAGGCATAACCAATTCCCAAATTTATCTTAACTTGATAAATAAATAGGGACTTAAAGAACTAAAAAACCGTTTTGCTGACATAAAGAACTAGAAAGTAAAAAATATTGTTTAAAATAAGTGTACAACAATTAAAAAAAAAAAGGAAAATTTAAGTAGTGGCCAATCAGCAGCTAAACTTTATATAACTCATTCTTTTTGGTTGGCAACTAAGTAATTGGGGATTTCACTCATAGATGGCTTCAGTTGAATTTTTAGGTTTGCAGACGTAGTACAAAGTAAAACACATTTTGTTATTTGATAGTTGGCAATTCAGTTGTCAATCAGTAAAAAAAAATTTTTGTTCGGTTGCATAGTTTTCGTTTGGCGTTCGTTGAAATATGGAAAATCAAAAGGAACATTTTCGTCACATTTTTCTGTTTTATTTCCGCAAAAGGAAAACCGCATTGCAAACTCATTCAAAGTTATGTGCTGTTTATAGCGACGAAGCCTTAAACGAACGGCAGTGTCAAAATTGGCTTGCCAAATTTTGTTCTAGTGATTTTTCACTCAATGATGAAAAACGCTCTGGTCGTCCAGTTAAAGTTGAAGACGCCCTAATCAAAGCAATAATGGATTCGGATCATCATAGCACAACACGTGAGATTGCAAAGAAGCTTCATGTATCACATACATGCATTGAAAATCACTTAAATCAACTTGGCCATGTTCAAAAACTCGATACATGGGTTCCTCACGAACTGAAAGAAACGCATTAACAGCTGCGATTTGCCAAAGAAACGTAATGAAAATGATTCAAATGACTGATAACTGGCGATGAAAAATGGGTTGTTTACAACAAAAGCAAGCCGAAAAGATCGTGGAGCAGGCCAGGTGAACCAACTCAAACAACATCTAAAGCTGATATTCATCAAAAGAAGGTTTTGTTATCAGTTTGGTGGGATTACAAAGGAATTGTCTACTTTGAACTCTTACCAACCAACCGAACAATCAATTCTGATGTCTACATTGAACAACTAACGAAATTAAATAATGCAGTTGAAGAAAAGCGGCCCGAATTGACAAATCGAAAAAGTATTGGATTTCATCATGACAATGCAAGGCCATACACATCTTTGGCCACTCGGCAAAAATTATTGGAGTTTGGTTGGGATGTTTTGCCACACCCACCATATAGTCCTGACCTTGCACCATCTGATTACTTTTCTTTCGATCTGTACAAAACTCCTTGAATGATAAAAATTTCAATAATGATGATGATGTCAAATCGTACCTGATTCAGTTGTTTGCTAATAAATCCCAGAAGTTTTATGAACGTGGGATTATGATGCTGCCTGAAATATGGCAAAAGGTCATTGATCAAAATGGGCAATACTTTACAGAATAAAATTATTTAGTTCCATGAAAAAATTGTCTTTGATTTTCTAAAAAAAATACGGAATTACTTGGCTGGACTTCTATGGGAGCCGTATTATATTTATAAACATAATCACCCGTAATAAAGCTTAATACAAAACGTATTAGAAGAATCCACATATACATATGTATATCAGAAGAAACCACATACAAACGTATTAGAAGAATCGCTTTCAAATATTGCCTTTTATAATTTCAAAACTAAACTAAACTGGAGTGGCGCACATCCGAGTACGTCACTGCCTTGAAAAAGCTTCTGATAAAAACCATCTACCCTTGGAAAGAGACAGAAAATTGCTGACCCAAAACCTTGCCTAAATAAAGGATGTTTTTTTAGAGGTTAGGTTTTCAAGTTGGCACTACTTTTTTCGTAGATGATCTTTTTGACAGCTGTCACTTGATTTATGCTCAGTTTGGTTTGCCATTTCATAATAATAATGGTTCGGTTCGCGCGACGCATCGAAGAAAATTTTGTTCAGCGATGAAGCTCACTTTTGGTTGAATGCGTATGAAAAAAGGAGCAAAATTATCGCATTTGGAGTGAACATAATCCACAAGCCATTGCTGAGACGCCGTTACATCCTCAAAAAGTCACTGTTTGGTGTGCTCTATGGGCAGAGGGAATCATTGGTCCATATTTCTTTAAAAATGAAGCCGGCCATAATGTTACAGTCAATGGAGAGCGCTATAGAGCCATGATTAATGACTTTTTCGTGCCTGAATTGGACGATGTTGACGTGGACGACCTTTGGTTCGAACAAGACGGCGCTACATGCCATACAGCGCATTATCTCGCGCCGTGGACCTGTGGCGTGGCCTCCAAGATCGTGCGATATAACACCGCTGGACTATTTCTTGTGGGGCTATGTGAAGTCGCTTGTCTACGCAGATAAGCCCGAGACGATTGACGTCTTGGAAGAGAATATTCGGCGCGTTATTGCTGACATACGGCCCCAATTGCTGCAAAAAGTGGTCGAAAATTGGGCCTCTCGGCTGGAATTTATTCGAGCCAGCCGCGGCGGCCACTTGCCCGAAATCATTTTTAAAACATAATGGCAAACCCTTATCTTTATAATAAAGCTAAATTCTTGGCCATAACATTAAATTATATACGCTTTATTTCATCTTGAAAACCTAACCTCTAAAAAAAACACCCTTTACATATAAGCTGGAGTGTCGCACATCCGAGTACGTCACTGCCTTGAAAAAGTTTCTGATAAAAACCATCTACCCTTGGAAAGAGACAGAAAATTGCTGACCCAAAACCTTGCCTAAATATTTAAAAAAGAAAGTATGCACCATACTAAGTGAAATTATCAAAGGAAAAATACTAATTTTAGCAAACATACCTAAGCGCCACCAGAACTTTCGAACACATGTTACCAGTTTATTTACGTGCTAATGTCATCTAATTAGAGGTGTCATTAACAACCTGCCAACAAATTAACCCTGACAAACTAATAACCCAATACCTTTTTTTTTTGTTTTATTTTATGTGTTTACATGCATTCACATGTATTTTTAACAACACACTTCTTTTATTTTCAATAACAATTACATTCATTGGATTTATTACCTTCTCATTTGTAATTGTAGGTTTATTTGGTTTCGGAATGTCATATAATTTTCTCTGTTCTTTACTTTGTTATTTGAAGGCACAGCCCATCATATTATTGGCGACTGCATAGATTAAATATTTGTATGAAAGCACCAAAAAAATAGAAGCCCAAATGAAAAAGACTGGGTATAAGTTACGATTCGGTGAGATATGATATTTAAAAGCAACAAAAAACGGTAGACACGCACCAACCCATGCGGCTATGGCGATCACTCATACTTTCTTACAACAAATCAAGCTTTCAAACTTTACAGAAAATTTAGAAAAATTTAACAGTTTAATCTAAATTTCAAATTTTTCGCACTGAATTTTTAGAAAGTTTTAGGTATGCAGCAATTGGCTCATGAAGTTTTAGTGAAATAAATGCACGCTCTAAGCGGCTAAAAAATCGCGTTGAATTTTAATTATTAATTTTTTTTTTGCTCACGTGTCTTTAGCGTTAGTTTTTTTTTTTTTTTGTTTTTTGCAAACAGTCTGGCCGTTTTTCTTTTACAAGAAATTGGTTTTTATAAATAGTCATTTTTTAATCAGCCTATTTACTGAGTCCGTCGTAGAAAAGTTACACATACAGCACTCCGCTGCGACTACGAAAAATTTGCTAGCACTGAATCAACATTTATTAAATAAGAGATTATTATGTCAAAAACTATAAAACCGCACAAAATTAATCATCATTTTGAATAACTTTTTTACAATTAAAAAAAAAAAAATGATTTTGAGTGATGGAAATCTTTATTTTGATCTTTACGCGCTCCATTGCTTGTCTGTTTGTATACGGCAGCTGTCTAGTTCACAAGTGCAAAATTTGATTGACGTACGGCGACATTTGCAAAAATTGCAATTTGCAATCCAATAGGATGATTCATTTTGCGCCACCTTACATAAACAAACTACGTTATAGTATTTTCCTTACGAGAACACTGCCAAATCCAATCACACAGCTGGCACAAAGTAAACACCCAGGTTTCAGCTGAATAATTATTCCTTTAGAGCTATTTTCCAATTACAGTCGGGTCTGGATATAGTGAACACTTCGATGTAGTGAATAATTTAAGTAGTGAACATTCGAGAACCTCTAAATCGTGAACAAAATTTTAAAAACAACTTCAAACAGAAGCAACAAAAAACAGGTAACATAATCAGAAATGAAAGCGCGTATTCCCCTTGAGGTGGAGCTTGGCTTGAAGCGCTCTCACATTACGAATTGTATTTCATTTAATTTGGTTTGGTTTAGCATTATTTGTGTGTTATAAATAATCTGCATTAGGAAGATATTGGAGCCCTGACTGAATACTTTTTTAAACGAATCTCCAGCAATTCGTGCAACACGTAGAAACAAGTGATGCATGTATTTGTAAATCAGTGATTTCATGTGTCTCTTGCTAGCTTGAGTAAAGCACTTTCTAACAGCCCATGTTTTTGTCGATCTAAAAATAATTCGCGCTCACATAACTTTCATCGTTGGCGTGATTGGCATCTTATTTATACATTTTTACTATTGAAAGACTCGCAATATTTTTTCACAACTTCTAGTTAACATCAGGATTCAGAAATGTATTATATATTATTGAATAGGGTTAATATCTCTGTTTCCTTTTTACTTTTCCTGCCTTATTGTTGTGACAGCGTTCAAAGCGCCCATTTGACCATTCAAAGCCAAGCAAAACAAGTACAGTAACCAAAGCCAGTTGAATTGGCTGCTGTTATTTCACATTAGCGTAAGCGCTTCATCTAAGATGATGAAATATGGTTGCGTCTTCCAAATTCGGTGTGTCGTCCGAGCCCATGAATAAACGAACAAAAGGAAGAGGAATTACTTTTTTGTAAAGGGAAATAGTAGGCGAGAGCAATAAAAACTACCAAACACGCGAAGTTATACACACAAAGACGCTTAGTTTCTGAATGGTAATAAATTTGATAGTATCATCGTAGTGCTTTCGAGGAAATTCCTTTCTTTCGGGGCAAATCTGAAATCATTGAAAATCTCGAAAAAGGCGTTAATGTTTCAACTTTGTTTTCGAAATATTTGGAGTAGCTGAACCAATAATTGCGAAACTAAACAGAAAGATAAGTAATATTATCTCTCACTAGACAATTTTGGCATCTAAGAGGAAGACTCATAAAAAAGGCGAGTACTCGTTGTAATATCTCTTGCATGGCTATTTTGGGTAAATAAAGCAAGATTTGGGACAGAAACTGTTGGCCTTGATATAGTCAACAACCTGAGTACTACGAACAGGCCTTGCAATAATTAGTTCATTATATCCAGACACGACTGTATTTTCATTGTTGTGCGAATAAACTGAGGAGTGCGTTGATATTTTTCAATGAAAAAAGCAACAAAATGTATATATAATATTATAAGTCCAAAATTACAAATATCTTAAAACCTTTGCGGGCGCCGTAGCCGAACGCGTTGGTGCTTAACCACCATTCGAGAGGGCGTAGGTTCGAATCTCCTTGCATGAACATCAAATAATAGAACAAATTTTCTGTAATAGCGATCGCCCCTCAGCAGGCAATGGCAAACCTCCGACTATATTTCTGCCAGTTCGGAGTCGGCTTAAAGCTGTAGGGAACAACATCAAACGCACGTCACAAAAAGGCGGAGGCGCTCGGCCAAACACCTAACAGAAGTGTACGCGCCAATAATTTATTTATTTTTTAAAGACTCAAATTACAGATTTGTTAAAAATTAAACATTTAAAAATTACCAAGTCAGCTGTTAAGCTCTCAAGGAACATTTTTTCAAAATCTTCTCTTTTGCCATTTTTTGAAACCCCGTCTAAATTCTGGATTCCAGCAACCAATAGTATTGGTGCTTTTTTTTTAATTTTTGGCCTCAATCGAAAATCATGCACAAGCAAAAATTAAAAAAAAAAGAGTTTGTCTGTAAAGTCGGTTTACTGACGATAGTTTAACGTGATAACGTCATAAGAGAGTACTGATTGAATGGTTGCATTTTTCAAAAGAAAATTTTAATTTTATTTGTTTGATAGATATTTTGTATGGATATAGAGAATGAGTTAACATTAACATAACATAACACAACATAACATAACATAACATAACATAACATAACATAACATAACATAACATAACATAACATAACATAACATAACATAACATAACATAACATAACATAACATAACATAACATAACATAACATAACATAACATAACATAACATAACATAACATAACATAACATAACATAACATAACATAACATAACATAACATAACATAACATAACATAACATAACATAACATAACATAACATAACATAACATAACATAACATAACATAACATAACATAACATAACATAACATAACATAACTTAACATAACTTAACATAACATAACATAACATAACATAACATAACATAACATAACATAACATAACATAACATAACATAACATAACATAACATAACATAACATAACATAACATAACATAACATAACATAACATAACATAACATAACATAACATAACATAACATAACATAACATAACATAACATAACATAACATAACATAACATAACATAACATAACATAACATAACATAACATAACATAACATAACATAACATAACATAACATAACATAACATAACATAACATAACATAACATAGCATAACATAACATAACATAACATAACATAACATAACATATCATAACATAACATAACATGCTGTTCAAGCAAGGTAACGACGCATGAGCAAGATAACGACGCATTTTTTGGTGCGTGCAGCCGGCTACATAGAATTATAAGACGTTATAACGTCAAAAAATAATAATAACATTAAAACAACAGGTATTATTAACAAACTTGGTTTTATTTTAAATTCTTCAAGTAAATCAAATTAATAATAATCAATAAGAAGGCATATGCAAATACAAATACGTGAATTTATATATGTACATATGCGCATATACATACACATATACGCTCTTTTAAGTAGGAGAGAGCAAGATGTCGAACGTTGCCGTTCGTTTGCTTTGTTTGCTTTGTCGTTCGTTCCGTTCATTCAAGGTAACGGCAATGAGCAAGGTAACGACACATGAGCAAGGTAACGGCAATGAGCAAGGTAACACTAATGAGCAAGGTAACGACACATTTTTTCGTGCGTGCAGCCTGTTAAATCGAATTATAAGACGTTATCACGTCAAAAAAAAACATCTTATAAATAAAAATCATTTGGTTCCCCGCGAGATGTCGCCGCAGTCGAGTTATTATTAAAAATCGTATTTATGGCCCGATTTGGTTCATATTCGAAATGTCTATTGTTAATGTGAAGAGAAAAAATTTTGCTCATTTTCAAAACTAAGCTTTTGCTATATGAGTATTTACCCATAAAAAGGCTCTGATGCCAAGTTATTACTAAAAATCTTATTTATAGTGCAAATCGTCTTATATTTGAAGTATATATTTTTAATGCTGCAAAGGTTTTTTCCCATAATTTTCACACAGAAATTTGTATCTTCCTCCAAGCATAAACAAAAATTTATCACAGTTAACGTTTGTTTTTCTGTGACGTTTCGCACTGAATGTTGAACATTTTGTGAACTAAATTCAAAAGGATAACTCACTAGATTATGTCATCCAAATGGATGAAAACGCTCCAGATCTTAAAGTACAGCTGGTTGTAGCAGAGGGAGAGGAAGGCCTTCTCTAAGTTGGCAAGATCAGATGGAGAAGGAGTTGGCTTCACTTGGTGTATCCAACTGGCCGCGGTACGCACAAGCCGTTATCGCGTCAATTAAGAAGAAGAAGGTAAGATGAATTGTTGAAAAATAAGACGATATGATGTGAACGCAGAAATCTCTGTTTCCAATACAAATCCAGAGTTGTATGAAACAGTAATGAAGCATAAGTATACATACATAATTGATGATTTGCTAACTGCGAAAAAGTCGGATCATTGTTTTATTTAAAAAACAAGCAACAAGCAAACTAAAATAACAAAATATTGTTGCACCAATTGAAAACTTGTAATGATGTGCTCATTAAAAAAAAATCAGAAGAGTGTAAAAGAAGGCGAATCTATTAGAGGTGGTATCGGTAAATAAGCTAATTGGTTTTTTTTCTTTCGCCGTGCCCATCCAGATGTTAGCATAAAATGAAATGACGAAAAGCCATACCATTCGCACTATCATCGCGTGCTTCTAGCTCCAAATTCATGTCGGATGTGCTACACAATTCAACCTTTTCTTTATCTTTTGTCCTGATACTACAATATACAAAACGTTGTTGTTAGTCCGGTTCCACCACCATCAATGAATGCGGCTTGGTGTAAATTTTTCCTTACTGTTTCATCTGGAAATGAAAACGAAGAAAAAAACGAAACTATACTATTTTTTTTTTAATTTTCCTTTTTCCCTGGTATTGACATATTGACTTCCTATAAATATATCGAAACTGTAGATATAAAGGAGGATTTTTGCAACTCCTTCAACTTCTTTATATCGAGGTTTCACTGTATAAAGACTAGATTATTGATTTGTTTTCGATTTTAGCGTGTGCGCTGTCACTTTCTATTTGAATATTATCTTTTTCTAAATATTTTTATTCTATCTCCTTATTATGTTACAAAAAATGTTCAGCAAAATCGTGTGGATAGGGGATTTCGCTCTTGTAATATAATATTATTGCTGATAGTAGCATTTAGAATTTTTCAAACTAAATATTAAGTTCGAAAATAATATCATTGGTGAAAAATAAGTCAGAGCCTATGCTGACATCAAAGACTCATTTCCGTCAAGGTTACAGAAAGACAGTTATTGAACATAGGCCCTCGCTATTTTTTACACAGCACAGCAAAACCAAAAATAGAGTGTTCCCCAAGGCGCTAAAAATATTACCCCCTAAATATACAAAGTACAAGTAGCTTGCTTTAGCGGCACAACAAAACGGATCGGGTTTTTACCGGTAATTTGTGTTGTGATAAGATTAGAATGAGCGATGTAACAAAGTCCCCTAGAGTCCATTATAAGTGCATAACAGCAAAAAAAAATCAAAGTAAGTTTTGATTACTTCAAACATACACTTTATTATTCTAAAACTCAATGAAAAACAAAACTGGTAACTGATAATACAAGTAAAATAAATGAGAAATAAAGCTGCATACTTGAATTTCTTTTTTTAATTATAATGTGAGTGATTTTAATGAAAATTTCCACAGAATTTGAAACTTAGATTTATAAGGTTTTGTAGGAGAATGAACTATGCCTAAAAACAAAACTATTAAAATGACATAAGAAATATAATTTGCCAATTTGTCAAAATTCATCAAGAAGTTTCTGTGTTATATGTACACAGATGGACAAAAGTCACCGTCATTTAGTATCTAGATGATTATAACATCTCCCGTTCCCAGAATATAATGGAAACATGAAAAGTAGCATATTTAACAAAAACTATGATTTATTTAATTTCTATTTCAGTTTAAATATCTTTCTCTTACTAGCCCATTTTTGGAAAAATGAAAAATGAAATATTTTTGTCACCTTTTTGGAGGACAAAATTCACCGTCACGTCAGCTCGGTTTGCCTTTTAAAATAATTTTGACAAAAATTTAAGCCAATCTGGCTCCTTTTTTCAGTGAGTTCGTTTAGTATGGTAGCTTTAAGACTGATCTGTATACATTCTATAACGGTACTTAATTAAAAAATTTTACTGACGTCGCGTGATTGTTAAAAATGAATCAAAAAAGGAGAGAAACCACAATTGAAGAGAGAAAAATTATTTTAAATACGTACAATCAAAGCAAGACCATTCGGGAGATATGCTCATTAGTAAATCGTCCACGCACCACTATTACTGGAATAATAAAAAGATTTAAAGATGAACCAAAGTGCAAATATTTGGCAAGGAGTGGACGACCGCCGGCACTACCTGAACGAGAAAAGCTTGAAATAATAAAAATAGTTAAAAAAGAGCCAAAAACTCCGTCAACAGAAATTGCTGCATCGATAAAGGAAAGCACTGGTACAGTTGTTCACCCACGTACTGTGCGCAGGGCGCTGAATTCCGCTGGTTATAACGCCCGAGTATGAAGAAAAAAACCACAGATCAGCAAGGTCAACCAAACGAAGCGTCTTTCCTTCGCAAAAGAGCATTTAAGCAAGGGAATAGATTTCTGGGAAAAAGTTATCTTCTCTGATGAAAGTAAATTTTGCATATTTAAATCAAACGGACGTGTTTTAACGTGGAGAAAGCAGGGCGATGCATTAGCAGAAAAGCATATACAAACACAACTGTGAAACACGGTGGTGCTGGAGTCATGGTGTGGGGATGCATGTCGGCGGCTGGTATCGGAGAGCTCGTCTTTATCGATAAAATAATGGACAAAGGACTTTATTTGAATATCCTTAAAGAAAATCTCCAAAAAAGTGCTCAAAAGCTTGGCATTGAATCAGACTATTATTTCCAACATGACAATGACCCCAAGCACGCCGCAGAAATAGTTCGTTTGCGGGTCTTGTACAACACTCCCCATACCTGAAAACTCCGCCACAGTCACCCGACCTGAATCCAATAGAACATTTATGGGACAATTTGGATCGGCGCATTCGGGAGCATCACGTTACCTCAAAAAATATGCTTACGCAAACGCTGCTACAGGAATGGCAGAAAATAAGCCCAGATGTTACCAAAAAACTGGCTCATTCGATGCAGAAACGATTGCAAGCTGTCATCAAAAATAACGGCAAACACACATCGTACTAAAATAATATTAGCACTTAAATTGATTAAGTACTTTATTAAATGACGGTGACTTTTGTCCACCAGAAATGCACACAGCAACCATTATATGCCATTTTTTTTATAAATACTTCTTGGATTAGCCTTATGTTTAAACTGAAACAGAATTTAAATAAGGGAGATGTTATAATCTTCTAGATACTAAATGACGGTGACTTTTGTCCATCAGTGTATGTAGTTATTTAAGGCAGTGTAGGCCGAGTGATTTATTAGACCCGTGCAAAAATATTTAGGAATAAGCAGGGTTGGGCATAGTGCACTAAATAATTAGTGAAATAAGCGGATTTAGTGATAATGAAACCCTTATTTTAGGTCGGTAGGTAGGTGAAATGGTTGAAGTGCACCTGGCACTCCTGAAGTAGCAGTAAAGCGCCGTTTTGATACCATTATGAGACCTCCAACAGGCAGATAGCTACAACCAACCAGAGCTGTTCATATTATATAAGGTAGTAGCCCGGTGTGACGGGCTCAAAAAAATCGAATTTTTTTTTACATTTTTCGGAAGAAAAACATCTTAAAAATATTCTTTAAAAATTTCAAACAGAAATTTTAATTATTTTTTAAGTTATAGCTAAAATAAGAGAGCACGCCGTAGTGTGTATGAAAGCGTGTGACACGCCAGCAGCAGCTGTTGTCGAAACTTTAAACGCGTTTTTCTCAAAACCATGTTTTCGAAATTTCGGGGAATCACTGACTCAAAACTATTCAACCGATTTGGCTAAAAATTTAACACGTTATTCTAGACACACATATCTAGATCCCGGACCTTTAAAGCATTTAATTTTTTAACAATAAACTATTTAATTTAAGCAATTTATGAAGAAAAAAAATTAGATTTTGAGATCTTTTTTCACAAGTCCGCCATTTTGTTCTTGTTTTTTTATTTTTATGTATATTTTCGGTTCGGGACATACTCGTAAAATAAAGTCTACAGAACAATAATCTCTTAGAGTTTTTTATTTCAGATGACTTTGGAAGGCTGTGCGTTTCCCCGAACCAACTCATCTTTGTTTTAAGGACTCCACTTCGACGTCAAAAATGTTAAACAAAGTAATATAAAATTAACTTTAAAAAAATTTGTTTATATACTTCAAAACATCAATAAAAACATGTAAAAACTTTAAAACGATCGCATTTTATTTTCTTTTTAAAAAAGATTCATGAAAAAACGTCGGAATTTCGGTCATTACACCGGACTACTACCATATGGGATTTAGTTGGCGCACTGCCCGAGGCTGTCGAAGAAAGAAGCGCCCAGTGAGCTTAGCCTTCTAGCTGCCAAACCCGGACATTTACAGAGAAAATGCTCTACAGTCTCCTTCTCTGAAAGGTCCCCACAGCTTCTGCAGTGGGGGTTAAATGGTAACCCTAGCTTTTCCGCGTGTGTGCCGATCGTCCAGTGACCGGTAAACACAGCTACGAGCTTGGAAATTGAATGGCGAGGAGTCCAAAAAACATTTCTGAGTCCTTCGAAATATCGTATTGGGACCAAAGGGCTTTCGAAATAGCACATGAAGAAATGGAGCTCCATCTTTTCTGCGTTTTCCTGAGAAATAATTTGCGCATTTCCCTTTTAACAACTGTCAAGGGGATGCCGATGACCGGGTAGGAGGTCTTTGAGGCCAATTCAGGCAAACTCATCAGCAATTTCATTTCCCTCTATGTTCCTATGTCCTGGAACCCAGATCAGAGAAATGTTACCTGCACACCCAAGAGATTTCATTTCCTCCTTACAGGAGATAACTAATTTCGTTCAGCACCATGGCGTCGTCAAAGCCTTAATCGCGGCTTGACTACTGGAGAGAATGTTAATATCTCGCTCGCTCCCGCGTTCCTTAAGCATTTTGCATGCCTACAAGATCGCAAAGACTTCTGCTTGAAAAACACTAGTAGCGTTCGGCAGTTTAAAGGAGATATATAAATTGGCTCATTTAGAGAAAACCCCTGCTCCAACTCCCGATTCCATCTTGGAACTGTCAGTGAAAACAGAGGTGCAAGCTTCGGTGCAGATTTTCCCCTCAATCCAATCCTGCCTATTTGGAAAGATTGCTCTAGCACGATCCACTGCGTTGTACATCCACAGCACGACTTGTAGCTTGAGTCCCCATTTTTTACCGAACATAGATTTGCAGGAGTAGAAGGCTATACTGGCCTTCTTTACCCGATTTTCAATATCTAGCTTCCAATGGGGTTTGGAGTCAGGTATCACTCCAAGATACCTAACTTCCGATGAGAGCGGGAGAACGTGGTTATTTAAATTAGGAAGTCGAAAGGGTGGAGGTTTATATTTCCTGGTAAATAGCACCAGCTCCGTTTTGTCAGAGTTGACTCGGAGGCCACAAGTGGC
The DNA here is from genome assembly GCF_027943255.1 of Anastrepha obliqua. Classification (NCBI taxonomy): domain Eukaryota; kingdom Metazoa; phylum Arthropoda; class Insecta; order Diptera; family Tephritidae; genus Anastrepha; species Anastrepha obliqua. The sequence goes on along the minus strand of NC_072895.1, from coordinate 81,349,936 downwards.
AGCCCAGCGACTGAGTACAGCCAGTGACCTTTCCAAAATCTCAGCCATGACTGCGGGAAACGCTCCCGATACCATCGGACCAAGTCATCGGTCCCTTATTTTAACTACCACTAAAAAATTAGTGATAGTGCAATTTAGTGGTAGTGCAAAATGCTCAACCATGGAATAAGTAGTTGTAAAATGAGTGCATTGCTGATCCATGTTATCCTTAAGGGGATCATTTAACAATGGAAAATCTATTGAAAATAATTCAATATTCATGATTTATAATACTGAAAACGAAGTTTTTTGTTTGGCGGTCACGATTCTGGCTAATTGACTGATCTGAAATCAAAAAATAGAAAAGCATTTTAGTCTGTCATATTGAGGATTTCGGAATTGTGATTAATCCAAAATATAATTTTTTACGTCGTTTCGATATTTTTCCATAAATCGCTGATTTTTTGTACATATTATATTTGTCGTGCAGTCTGTCTAATCGAAGCGTGGGCGCCATAACTCAGAAACTATTTTACCAATTCGGTTCTACCAAACTACATGGCCTTATAATATTTATTATACGCAATATATTCAATAAAATATTTATATGGTCAACACCATTAGCTATAATGGCTTCACATTTTCGTGTCGTATTTGGGTTAGTTTCTGCGATTACTTCCACGGTAATCACTCCAAAGCAGCCGAATTTACATTCCCACGACAGTCGATTCTAAGCTATCGGAATGACCCGGATTTATCATATATCCGACCAAGGGCTTGTCAGTCCAGCACCATTCCTCGTACATATATGAGGAATCTTTATGCTGCAACAACAACAACAATATCCGAATTTGCCGAAATTCGCCCATGCATACTTGTTTTCCTTTAAGTTTTTGCTCAACTATTGCCCAAACATTTTCAATAAGGCTGCTATTTCCACTCTGCAATCTGCGGCTTCGCTGCTTGGGATCGTTGTCTTCTTGTAAAGTCCAAGTTTGGCTAGTTCTTCCAAACGCCTTCGCAGCTGTCGATAATAAATCCTTTTGCTGTCGATAATCTGCTTTTTGGTAAATTTTATTAATAAAAACTGCATTCAAATTGGCGGTAAACACAAATAAATGGCCAAACCGCTTAACAGTTCGTTGAAGTTGTAGATTATTTGCAGCACTCCATGGCCAACGTATGCAATAGCTCACGTTTGCCCAATTCCGCTCTGACTTTGCCTCAGCCCATGCAAGAATTTGTTCAATGTGTGATAATGAGCGCAGCGGTTTTTTCCAATGTGCTACGGAATTTGAGATCTTCTGCACGTAAGCGTCATCGAATCGTGTCATTGGATACATAAGCACAACTTTTTCTTAAAAATGCTTCAACTTCACACAGCGATAAGTTCGGCTTAGGTTAGGTTAGCACGATTGCTTGTCTAAGATAAGACACTCGGTGGCCCTAAGACCCTTTGTGATGCCTGCATTTGATTTCAATCCTCTAACTAAGTTGCTTAAACAACTTAGATCATTTTAAGAAGGTAACTAGTCCTCCAGTCAGACATTTTCCAGGTCTTCGAAGAATTAATCGCCAAGATATTTGTCAACTTCTTCTTCGTCTCCACAGCTCCTGCAGAAGTCATTGTGAGGTACACCCATTCTACTGGCTAGGATGCCAATAGCGTAGTGACCCTGTGAGGACGCTGGTCCGCGATTACGCTCAAGTCCATCGCAGTGTACAGTTCGTTTAGAGAAATGCTAATGTCCTTTACCACTCGCTGAAGGTGTAGCTCAGAGCTTTTCCTTGCACACTCATCCGCTCTTTCATTTCCCTCCACTCCAGAGTGGCCGGGGACTCAGCACAGTGTGGTGCTGTGTTGTTGGATAAGCGACCTTCTGCATTCTTTAGCACATCTGGAATTGATGTGCGCTGAGGCCAATGCCTTAATTGCTGCTTGACTGTCAACAAAAATTGTAAGAGAGGTAAGTTTTTGGGTCTCGACCACTTCCAATTGCACCCATTTATTTATGGCATTCGACTTCTTTACATATTTTGCGTTCCCTTCTCTGATATAATTATCTAACGATGTCGAATATCGAATTCCGTAGACTTCCGAACATGCCATTTATATGGCAGGAATTTCCCAACGAGCGTCCTCAAACTTACACCCTATTATACTTCACTAAAATTTAATGGACTATATGACTGCATACCCAAAAAATTTCCAAAGCACCTGATTAAAAAGTTTAAACGTTTGTGAATTTTGTACATAGATCGAAACTTTGATTTACAAGGTTTTTGTATTCAAATATTAAATAAATGTATAAATATTATTGGAATAACTACACACCACATTCAAGAAAAATTCACAGGGTCGTAAAAAAATGTCGGCATATCTGTAAAAACCCATATTTTCTACATTCCGAAAGTATAAATATTATCTCAGCACATTCACATGTATGAAACACATAAGCCTTGACGTAGCAAAAATGTAACGAAAACGTTAAGTGGCGGCTACATCAAATCTTCATATTGCATTCTTATCATCACAAAAAAAAATGTCATGACCCCCACAATCGCTCTTCTCGAATTAAAATATTCGAGATGCAAATTTGTAAACAAGGTTTTTGCGGAATTCGCAAAATCGTAATCATAAAATATACGAAGTGTATATGAACATACCCAGCCACGCTTCGTTGTGCCCTGATTGAAATTAATGAAATGTAAATAAACGCATTTTAGTGCATAACTTCGTCAAGGAAGCCTATGATTCAATTCAATCTTGTTATTGGTATTGTAACAGCATAAAATAATTCTCATAATCTTACGGAATGTTGCTGGTTTGACCGGCCTTGGCTAGTTGTAAACCCCAGTTGTCGCTCAATTAACGTCGAACCAATTGCCGTGGGAGCGAATATTTAGTACTAAAATTAGAATAAAAAAGATTTTCTTTTGATTTTATAAAGAGTAAAATTGGAGATGTATCAGGGGGAAGGAGACTTTGAGGTGTAAAGGGGTTTTAGAAATCTGAGGAAGCAGCTACAAGCATTCTAAGTATAACCTCAGTTCCCACTTTCACCGCCACGCAGTACAGCCTGGTAATTTGAGCAACGTTAGCTGAAGACGAAGTATCCAATCCGCGTGGGAGTCAGATTAGGGCTAACGAGAGGGAAAGCTTCGGGGGCTACTTCGGCATATTCCATTTAAAGGCCTCCCGATTCCGCAGCGTTTGTCTCGGAGCAAGCGGCTGCTAAAGGCGTCTGTTCTTAAGGTTAGAAACGGCCTCACGCTATTAAGTATCCGGTCGTCTTACTCGTGGAGCTCACCAGATCTTGCTTAAGGGGGTCTTCTGGTCTCCAGCGAAAAAAAAATCGATTTTTTTTTTCCATAATTTTGTTGTATGTGTATGCGAGAATACGCCACAGAAAGGATTTTTTGAAAATCGCATTTTTTCACATTTTTCTGGGCACCGAAGTGTACCCTCCTCCGGCCGTTTTATCATAAACTTTATCTTTAAACGCGTTTCCCCGAAAATCGTGTTTTTTAAACATTTTGGTCACACTTTTCATAGTAGTTATACTCCGATTTCAATGGTTTTGGTCTTAAAAGGTTCGGAAAACTTACCGCTAAGTTTCCCCGTGTACGATTTTTGAAATTTTTTTTCATTCCATTTTTATAACCTTTTAAAGTTCAAAAAATGACCAAATGCAAATTGTTGAAAAAAATTAAAAAAAAAAATCTGTCACGGGAAAACTTAACCAGGGCAACTCTGAAGACAACGCATATCTAATTTTTGCTTTCTGATTACCCAGGTGGAAAAACCGTGACCAAAATGGAGACCTGTTTCGTTTGGAGGTGGACGTCTTCAGCGCCATTTCAAGGTCGCGGGTGTTAATTTTTTTCAAAGTCAAAACCATTTTTTAAAAGCCAAGACATGTACCTTTAAAATAAAAAAAAAAATTTTTTTAAATATTCACAGGATTTGTCACAATCAATCCCCAAAAAAACCCTTCATTTCAGGGCCTCGAGACCAGAAGACCCCCTTAAGCTTGTAGCTTATGCATGTACTCCACGTTTTTCGAGCTACAGATATAAAACCATAACTTTAAACCCGCGAGCAATACAGGGTCCAAGTGGTACCCACAGAAATGTGGAAAATCCACCTGCTGCGGCAGCATGCACGTCGGATTTGGAAGTGCAGAATTTGAGTTTATATGGAAATAGGCTTACAACTGAAACCTCAAAGGTCCTATGTTTCATTCGGGGCAAAAGGAATAGACGATAATGATGATAAATATTTTATCCAAATCAGAATAAAAACAAAAATTTAAATGCAACCTTCGAATGTAAGGATAGTAGATTGACTACCTTTTTTGTTTGTGCATTTTCAATATAAACATTAAGATTAGATGACTTACCGACTGTGGAGCATGTGAAAAACAATAGTTACCTGAATTCAAACCGAACACTTGCGAAGGTTGACCATGACCAGCACTTTATTGATAGTCATTGGGAACGCAAGGCAAGGTGTATTGGAAATGGAAGTCGTTTGAATTCAAACGCCACGTTCGTAGCAATGATTGGTATTCGTAGAAGTAGTACTCATTCTCTTTATGAAATCCAATTAGAAGTTTTGTTTCAGTTAGATTGTTCCTAAGCCAGGCGGCAATAAAATCCCTCGAAAAACAGTCGACAGTCTCCAAGGGTGCCATGAAATGACGCACATCTCTTAACGAGATGGCTGAGTCATTTCCCCTAAGGATAATATGGGTTCCTGGCCATTGTGACATTGAGGGTAACTGTAAGGCCACTGAACTAGCAAATCTCAGCGCCACGTTGATTGAGTACACAGACAATGATATATGCATACCGCTACAGATATGTAAGCTACGTATCTTTAAGGAAAATGTAAGGAGCGAATCTGCAGAATAGCTCAACAATTGTGACCGATTGTCAATGCTTAACGCACTGAATCTCTGCTAAGCCAAAATAATCATAGCCTTAACACAGTGATTTCAGTTAACCAGAGCACTGCCTAGTAGGTAGACAGGCCTAAGGATGGGCAATAGCAGAATGGGCGATAGAAAAAGATGTCTAGATGAGAAAGAGACGATCTCGCACCTCCTGTGTTATTACCTTGCTCTGTTCCGACGTAAGCATACCATTTTAGATATACAATTATTTAATGCATTGGAAGATCTCAGTACTGTGGAAATCAGGGGCATTCTAAATTTTTTTGGAAAGTTCACACTGTTTAGGAGAGATACATCTTTTCGCATACTTAATGACAGAACCAACTGGGAAAAATTCCGCCACCATATTGACGATCAACTTATACCAAATGTGATATTAAAAACGCAACTTGACATTGAACATGCCATTATCCATTTCAATGACGTAGTACTAGAAGCAGGGATCAGATCGGCACCAAAGCAAGCAAATAGAACAAATACACCAACAACTGACATTACTATTAAAAAGCAAATTATAGAAAAAAGAAAGTTAAGAAAAAGATGGCAAAAAACTAGATCACCTACAAAAATTCTTAAGGATACCTTAAATAAGAGAAATAACAAAGAAATCGAAAACTATTTGAAGAATCTGACTCCCTATCAAGATACAAACTACTCTTTATGGAAATGTACTAAAAAATTAAAAACTCAAATAAAACATCAACCACCACTAAAAAAAGTTGACAATTCATGGGCTGTTACAAAAAAGGAAAAACCGAAAAGATTGGCAAATTACTTCGAAAAAGTTCTATCAAATGACGAAGAAAAGAAAATCAACAACCAAAACAACTTCCACTATGATTTTACAAAAATAAAAAGGACGAATACACACGAAATAATAGCTTGCATCAAAAAAGGAATAAAACACAAAAAAGCTCCCGGATATGACATGATAACAGGAAAAGCATTAGCGGAGCTACCAACCAAGGCATATATAATATATACTTGCGAAACGAAAACGCAATGTTTCGCTTACAATACTTTCCGAAGCTCTGGAAAGCGGCAGAGATTATTGCATTGCCAAAACCGGGTAAAGATCCAACTACCGTATCATCTTATAGACCAATAAGCTTACTACCGACAATATCTAAAATTGCTGAAAAATTACTGCATGATCGACCGTATAATACCGGATCATCAATTTGGATTTAGAAAAAAACATTCGACTATTCAACAGATCCGTAGAATTACAAATAAAATCCAATCAGACCTTGAAAACAATCGATACTGTGCCGCAGTATTTTTGGACGTAGCTAAAGCGTTTGGCAAAGTGTGGCATGAAGGCTTACTCCACAAAATAAAAAGAATGCTACCTTTTGACTACTATCTCATCATAAAAAGCTATCTAACCGACCGAAGCTTCTATATTAAATATGACAATCAATGTTCAAGTATTCATCAAATAACTGCTGGAGTTCCGCAAGGAAGCGTTCTTGGCCCTCTACTATATGTTTTATTCACCGCAGATGTACCACCTCCTGACGACACTAATTCTTCAATTGCTACGTTCGCAGACGATACAATACTATTAGCATCAGACAAAAGCTTAATTATCGCTACTGAAAAACTGCAGCGATACACAAACGCAGTTAAGGAATGGTTTGATAACTGGTGCCTAAAAATAAATGAAGACAACACCGTACAGGTTATATTTACTAACAAAACAAAATTTACCGCAATTCCAATTAAAATAAATGATAAAGCAATTACCATAAAATCAACTACTAAATATCTGGGAATTCACTTGGACTCCAAACTAAATTGAAATCACCACATAAAGCAAAAGGTCTAACAAATAAAAGAAAAACTTCGACAACTTCATTGGTTAGCCTGCTCCAAATCCAGACTCACTATAGAGAACAAGCTGTTAGTGTACAAAACTATGATTAAACCAATCTGGCTATATGAATTACAGGTGTGGGGAACGGCTAAAAAAACTCATATAGAAAAAATCCAACGACAGCAATCTAAGATTCTTCGAATTTTGACCTTGTCTGACAGGTACACGAAAAATGATGACATCGACAGGACTTTTAATATAGCAAGAGTAGACGAAGAAATCAAAAAGATAACAACAAGGCACTTTGAAAAAATACACACAAACAGCAATGCAGAAATCAACAAACTTCTTGAAAGGGAAAGAAACGGGAAAAGGCGTTTAAAGAGAATCCGGTGACCTAGTATGATAAATGCTAAAAAACCATAATTATGTAAAAAAAATAATTAAAAATAGTTGTAAAATGTAATCATGTAAAGTGAAACTTGTATTGTATTATTGTATATTATTTAATTGTATATTATTGCGTTTATTTTAATTTTATCGCTTTTGACACTGGCTATTAAGCGATGTATATAAATCCCTACCAAATTGTTAAACAACATACTTAATGTCAAAGGACAGATGTATAAAATAAATGGGGAGCAAAAAAACAAAATCCCGCTGGCTGTGGACTATGAAGACAACTTCTTCTTCTTTCACCCAATTACAACGCGGCGTGCCTCAAAGCTTCCTTTGCAATGCTCCTCCAAAGCGATCGATCTTGAGCTTTTGCTAAGTAGTTACGTATTCTTAAATTCTTGAGATCATATTCCACTGCATCTATCCATCGGTTCCTCGGTCTGCCTTTGGCCTTTACGCCCATTAGCTTTATTGACTTGAATTTCTTCACGGCCCAGTCATCAGGAATACGGGTAACATTACCTGCGCTTTAACAAAATGCACAGCTGTCTTTTTCTGAGTGAAATCGTTTAGTTCAGAGTTGTACCGGATTCTATAGGTACCAACATTCATATTTATTGAGCCAACATTTTTTCTTTCCTTGCTAGCAATCAGCGCGCAGTCAACAACTTTAAGAGTCCATACTTTACATTCATACGTAAAAATTGGTCGGATAAGTGTCTTATACATACTTAGCTTTGTTGTTTTAGACAAGAGCCGGGACTTGAACAAGTGAAGGTGGGCATACATAATACGTTTTGTTGGCGGCGTTGATGCAATCCCTGACTGCAGAAGTTGAATCACCACTACATGCGGGCATAACTCCAAAATACTTAAAACGCTGCACTGCTTCAAAAGTTTAAGCTCCCACATGGAAATTTTGCACCTGTGTAGGCCGCCTGGACTACAGCAAACAGGCCAATACCGTTCGCAATTTTGTTAATTTTTAAAAAGGTTTCTTTTAAATCGTTCGTATTCCTCAAGAGATTTACGATGTCATCTGCGTAAGTGCAACCGCCTCAACCTAAGCTAAGCTAAGTTGCTTACTACTAGTCATGTAACACTGCGAAACGTAGACTGATTGATGGTTCCAAGTAATGTAAGAGTGATTCTATGTCAACTGATCCAAGTATTTTGGACATTGCCGTCAATTCTTCTAACAATTAGTTTATCTGTAGGTCTGATTTTCTGTATTGAAAATTTCCCTTAGAAAGTAGAAACTCATGTCCACGAAAATGAATGTATCAACCAGATCCATGCCAAGACTAATCAGGGATGATATCCACATAAAAGCCTTCTCTTGCTCAACTGGTCATCTTTTGACAACAGGTTTGAAGAAAATTAAACTCGACAGATGCAAGCAGCTTTTTCGGTAGCACACGGTCAACCACCATGAAAATATTATTTTCACAGATGAGAAAATTTACACTGTCGAACAAGTTTTTAATACGCAAAACGACAAAATCTCTGCTGAAATTCCAAAGACGCAAAAAAAAATTGTTCCAGGGGTTCCGCTTGGCTAGGTGGTTTCTGCGAAAAAGAGGTTAAGACCCTGGCAAAAGTGTTCCAGGAGGATGTCTTAGAAGGCGTGGTGAAGCAGTTGAGCAGTACTCTCTTCAATGAAGAATGTTGGGTCTTCCAGCAAAATTCCGCTCCAGCCCATTAGGCAAAAATCACCCAGCAGTGGCTAAAAAACAATATTCCTGGGTTCATTGCCGCAGAGGACTGGCCGTTTGGAAGTCTAGATCTGAATCCATTGCACTGCAGTGTATGGTCAGAATTGGAGAGCATGGCCTGTCGCAGATCTCACAGAAATTTGGAGAGTCTCAAACAATTTTTGGTTCGAGCAGCAACGCCAATATACATGGGAACCGTGCGGCTGCAATAGCTGAATGGCCTAATCGTTTGAAGGCTTGTGTAAACGCAAATGGTGAGCATTTCGGATGAAAATTAATTTTGTTTTAAATATTTACATGATAAAATAAAACTAACTTCATTAAAGTACAAAATGACATCAAATTTCCTTACAAATGAAACCGTGGGTATCAGGTCGTCTTTAGGTGCCAAAAACAGTGGATACTGCTCAAATACTGGATACTGCTCTGTGTCCCGAAGTTCCGTCTTCGTGCCATAAATCATATTTATGGAGTCTACACATTGCTTTTATTGCTTCCTGTTGTATCTTAAGATCCAGGGGGAGCAAATCAAGCATAGCATCGCCAGAGGTTGTACTCATGGCACCCGTGATGCATAAACATACACTTCTCCGGATTGTGGGCTTAACCATCCTCCGTCGCCACCATACCACAGAGGCGTAAGTGATGATTGGTCTGATAAGTTATGTGTATATCTATATGCCCACAGCAGGTTTCAGACCCCATGTTTTACCAAAGGCTCTACGGCATTGCTGAAAAATCCTTAATGCGCGATTCACCTTCAATGAAACATGTGTCTCCCAAGTCAGCTTCTTATCCAAGATTACTCCTAGATATTTAACTTCATCGGAAAGACCTTTCACACCTTTCAGTGTAGGAAGACTGAGTCCATCCAATTTCCGTTTTCTCGTAAACAATACTATGGTTGTTTTGTTCAGATTAACGGAAAGACCTTGTCTCATGCACCAGTCATCGATTTTGTCCAGAATCCTCTCCACTTTCATGCAAAGCCTCCTTAAGGATTTATCCGATGTTAACGCACAGACATCGTCCGCATATGCTTGGACATGAAAACCGAGTTCCTGCATCTCTGCTAGTAGAGAATCTACGACCAAGCACCACAGCAGCGGAGAAAGAACACCCCCTTGGGGACATCCTTGCTTGGCCCTGCCGGTGATTACTTCGTCACTGTTCTCACCAGCGGTTAACAGCCTCTCAGAGAGTATGGAATATATCCATTTTACAATGGTTTGATTAACTCCGTATCGTTCGGCAGAAGAACATATTGAGCCGAAAGGGGCATTAGCAAAAGCCCCATCAATGTTCACGAACACGCCCATTGTGTATTCGTGAGCTTCCAGCCCGGCTTCAATCTTTCTAATAAGATCGTGTAAGGCTGATTTACATGATTTTCCACACTGGTAAGCGTGTTGATTTCTACTAAGGGGACTTCTCGGCAATACCCCCACTATGTTTCCACACCACTCGTTCTAGACTTTTCAACATGAACGATGTCAAACTGATTGATCTAAAACTTTTTGCTAGGGAATAGTCGTCTTTTCCTGGTTTCGGAATAAATACTACTCGTACGCGTCGCCATTGGGATGGTATATAACCAAGTGCAAGACAGGCTGTGAAGATCCTTTTCAGGGCCTCAATCAGCCTGTCTCCTCCTTTTTTAAGCATTGCTGGATATATTCGTCAGGTCCAGGGGACTTAAAGTTCTCAAAGGAAGACAAGGAAGACCTTATCGTTTCTTTCGTCACTATCCGACTAGCAATATACCAGCTGTACTTAGAGGTTCCACCGTTGCTACCGTTATTGTTCATGCCACTCTCTACTTCAGAGAGAGTTTTACTACCCGGAAAATGGGTTTTGAGTAGAGCATTAAACGTTTCCGATTTGGAAATGGTGTATGAACCATCAGGTTTTCGAATGGAATCCAGCCTTACTGAGCGGTCTAGATGAAGGACCTTACAAAGTCTCGCTGTTTACCTCATTTCTTCGACGTTACTGCAGAAATTTCTATAGGATTCAAGTTTGGCTTTCCGTACTTTTTTCTTGTATTCTCTCTGTGTAAGTCGATGATTAGCCCAGTCCTCTTCTGTTTGGGTCTTTAAGGCCTTATTAAGAAGTTTTCTGGACCCTACACGAAGCTTCGACAGTTCAGGGTTTCACCAAGGAACCGCTTTCCCCTGTCTACTTTGCCTGAGTGGGCACAGTTCCTCAAAGCAATTTCTCAGTAGCATCTTGAATCATTTCTTTTGATTTGAGTTTTGGTAATCGCTCTGTTATAAGCTCCCAATACCTGTCCCAGTCCACATTTCGAGGATTCCTACCGGAAGGTATTGATATTGCATGAATTTCTAGTCGGAATTCGATAAGTCGAGAGTCCTCTTCCAAAACTCGCCATCGATTGATTTGATTTCCAACTGACCTATGTATTGGTAAGTGTTAAATCAATCACCTCTTGTCTCCAAAGTGGATTTTTTACCTGTGTTTTGAATGACCAAATCAGATGACAGGATAAAATCCAGTAACTTTAGACCTCTGGGGTTGCATTTGCTGCTTCCCCATACCATGTTCTGTGACTTTGCATCACAGCCCACTATTAACCCCAGATTATTGGATTCTGCATACTTGACTACTAATCTTAGCTCCCTCGCAGGAGGTGGCTGTAAAGAGTCGAAGTTTAGTTTCCACTCTCTATTTCTGAAATGGCTGAATTACTATTTAAGCAATAAGTGCTGCAAAGTCTCCTATCGCTTTGTTGCATCGTCTGGGGTTCCTCAGGGAGTATCTTACCTTTACTCTTTGTTCTTTTTTTTCAATTGTGTAAACAGTTGTTTTTCAATTTCTACATTCTTACTTTACGCAGACGTCCTTAAAGTTTTGTTCGATTAAGAGTGCTGAGGACGCTTCTTGGGTTCAATTATGATGTTGTCGGTCTCACCTACATCTCAATACCAATAAGTAGATATTATCACGTAATGTTCTCCAAACTACGTAACTTAGTACAAGCGTCGAACAGCATCTCTGGTACTCCCCTTCAGTCTGTTGATGAAATCAACGACCTTAGTGTAATCTTCGATGCCTCATTTTTTTTCAGTAACCACATCAATTTTATCTCATCCAAGTCATATGTTGCGTTGGCCTTTGTTCGTCGAAATAGTTTTAACTTCACAGTTCCCTACACTCAGAAATTACTCTATACATCTTTTGATCGTCCAAATTTTATCATAAATTTGCTCTTAATAGCATTGAGATATTAATAGAATTGAGCCATTTTCCTCAAATATAAGGTTGTCAAAAAAGTCTTGCGGTATTTCCGCAAGCTTGTCTTTGCAAGCGCGTAGTTCTAGTTGTATTCGTCGCATCGGTTCACGCTAGAGCTTTTTGGAAAGCTCTTTCCACGTGCTAACACGTGTTTGATTAATTGTTGTTTGCTTTTAGTCGTTCGTGAGTTATAGCGTCGCAAACATGGAGCAAAATAAAGAGAAAATACGGCATATTTTACAGCAGTACTACGATAAAGGCAAAAATGCATCTCATGCTGCCAATAAAATTTGTGCAGTTTATGGACTCGATACAGTTTCCATTTCCACCGCACAACGATGGTTTCAACGTTTTCGTTCTGGGGCAGAGGTGATCGAAGATGCGCCACGGTCCGGAAGGCCTGTCGTCAAAAATTGCGATAAAATCGCTGAATTGATCGAAAGAGACCGGCATAGTAGCAGCCGTAGCATCGGCCAAGAGCTGGGCATGAGTCATCAAACCGTTATAAACCATTTGAAGAAGCTTGGATTCAAAAAGAAGCTCGATGTATGGGTGCCACACGACTTGACGCAAAAAAAACATTTTTGCCCGTATGGATGCATGCGAATCGCTTCTGAATCGCAACAAAATCGACCCGTTTTTGAAGCGGATGGTGACTGGCGATGAAAAGGGGGTCACTTACAACAACGTGAAGCGCAAACGGTCATGGTCGAAAAGCGGTGAAGCTGCCCAGACGGTGGCCAAGCCTGGATTGACGGCCAGGAAGGTTCTTCTGTGTGTTTGGTGGGATTGGCAGGGAATCATCCACTATGAGCTCCTCCCCTATGGCCAAACGCTCAATTCGGACCTGTACTGCCAACAACTGTACCGCTTGAATGCAGCACTCATGCAGAAGAGGCCATCTTTGATCAACAGAGGCCGAATTGTCTTGCATCAGGACAACGCCAGGCCACACACATCTTTGGTGACGCGCCAGAAGCTCCGGGAGCTCGGATGGGAGGTTCTTTTGCATCCACTGTATAGTCCGGATCTCGCACCAAGTGATTACCACCTATTTCTGTCCATGGCGAACGAGCTTGGTAGTCGGAAGTTGTCCATAAGAGAGTCCTGTGAAAATTGGCTCTCCGAGTTTTTTGACAATAGGGAAGCGAGCTTCTATAAGAGGACCATTATGAAGTTGGCATCTCGTTGGGAACTCGTCATCGAACAAAACGGCGCATATTTGACTTAAATCGCATTATTATAACCAATTTTATGAACAATTGAAAATTCAATAAAAATACCGCAAGACTTTTTTGACAACCTTATATTTCCTTTCTTCCCTAAATTTCTTTACTCCCATTTCTCCGTACAATTCCCGCATCCTTTTGATTAACTTTAGGTCCCTCGAAAACAGAAGGGCCATTCCTTCCTTGTCTTTGTCTAAGTGATGAAATCGATTGCCCCGCTCCTAGCTATTCAATCTTTTATTCCTGTAAGAACACTTAGTTTTAATTTCCCTCTTTGCCTAAGACCGTCAGTACGAATTACGCAAGAATTACGTCCAATTACGAGAACTCAATGTGATTTCGAATTCTTTGCCCAAGAGTGTGTTTTCTAAATTATTGAATTTAATTTTATTTTAGAGCTTTCTTTCTAAGTGATCATTTTAGTCAGCAAGAACCTTTGTAGTTTACTACAATAACTTTTTTGAAATAAATAAATAAATAGCCTTATCACCGCTGATCTAAATGCAACCTAAAACGTAATTGAAAGAAGAAAGCAAAGAATGTATTGCCTTCGTATTATACTCGTATACGACGCGCTTTGACAAGAAACATTGCAAATTTAACAAAAAATATTAAGAATGAAAGTTTCTAAACGGACATAATTTTTTTAACTAATAAATATTTTATTTCCCAAACATACAATTTATCATAAGAATATTAGATTACTTATCTTAGAGAGTGACAAAATAAAAATTAAAATTTTGTATACGACCCAAGGCACATTGAACCGGTAGTAGTACAGCAAAAACAACAAAAACAATGTATTTCGTGTTTGCGTTTGCTGTCTAAAATTTCACATATGTAATTCAAATCTTGAAACAAAAATTAACATTTTAGAATAATTTTACAACAATATGAAATTTTTGGGAGACCAAATAAATTGAAAACAATCAAGTCAGCTGCTCTACTGTACTTCTTGTTCAATGGGCCTTGTATCGAGCTCGCTTTTTTTCGACATGTAGATAAATATTTTCGCACATAACATTATCTATACATAAACCCACGGACCGTAAAATTCGTCATAATTGGTTTCATCAGAGCTCGTAACAGCGGATTCAGTTTCATTACTTTCCTTGGATTCATCAGAGCTCGTAACAGCGGATTCAGTTTCTTTACTTTCCTTGGATTCGTCAGAGCTCGTAACAGCGGATTCAGTTTCATTACTTTCCTTGGATTCGTCAGAGCTCGTAACAGCGGATTCAGTTTCATTACTTTCCTTGGATTCATCAGAGCCCTTAACAGCGGACTCAGTTTCTTTACTTTCCTCGGATTCATTAGATCCTTTAGAAGCAGAATCGGTTTCCCGTTTCAGTTCTTCAGTTTCCTTGGATTCGTCAGGGGCACTTAAGTATAAAGCTTGTAGGCATTTATTATACCTATGAAGTACTTCTGCGTCACCAAAGCTTGAAATCGACAGTGCTATTTCAAAGCAGCTATCCAAATTGAATTCTTCCGATTTTATAGAGTCAACATTGGAATTACTTTCCGTTGTATAGCCATACCGACCTCCATTTTCCAGGTACTCAGCCGTTGTCTCTTCTTGGATGGGAACCATGGTTGTTGGAACAAAATAAGTATCGTAATCGTCGTCTGTATCTTCAATGCTTTCTTCAGTTGCTATGAAAGGGTTACTAGTATCATCTTCATATGCCTTTGTTGTACTATGCTCTTTAGAATTTCCACTGCTTTCATTTGATTCATTTTCCTTGCTCTCTGAAACTCTACCGTAAACGGCATTGAACCAAGACTCAAAGCTTTCATCAGATTTTTCTGCAGAATTATTCTCTTCGCTTGACTTGTGCAAAAGGTCTTCTAATTCTTCTTCATTTTTATGCAATTGTAGTGGTGGTCCGAAATAAAAACGCATCCAATTATTTACATCCTCTAAAGAATTTCCTTCAGTAATTATCTGATCTTCTTCATCATCCCGTTCGGTCGAGTTCTCTTCAGTATTACTTGGCGCTTCCGTAATCTTTTCTTCCGAACTATCTTCGGTTGAAACTTCTGGTAAGTAAGAATCTTCTGCATCTTCATGATTATCATCTGCTTCCTCAATACCATTTGATATAATTTGCAGTTCTTCCTTTGAGTTCTTCGTCTCTATTAGCTGAAGAAACTGTTTTAATAAAGCCTCGAGGGAGGGATCTAGCTTCAAATTGACATTAATATTTTCTTCGCTTCTCCTAAGCTCATTCTGCGTATGTAAAGTATCGAGAATATCTTTAAGATATGGCACCAGATTTTTGACAGAATCCTTGACTTCAGAAACATCATCCACAATGAAGTTCATCTGCTTTTGTAACAAGTGATCCACTTCCATTTGATTGCGTGAGTTGAGCTCGTTGTTATTAATCGAAGGATTGTTTGAATTCCAATCGTTTTTCTGGAATGTCTCGAGAGCATCAGGAAATAGTTGCATCCGTTGTGTGAGAGGTTGAGGAAATTGTGCTCTATCGTTATTGTACGATTGAGATGGTGACGGCCAACTTATCGGCGATTGCTGAAACGCCTGTCTTGGCGGCCCATATAAAGTGTCCGAGGGTAGCGAACGTCGCACTAAATCATCAACAAATAAACAAATAACAATAAAATAATATTATATCACGTTGCGCAAATCCTAATCTTCTTACCTTGACCTTCAAATGGCGTTGGAAAATAGTTCGGCGCTGCCTCATACTCTTGCATTGATCCACATACTCGTACAGTGCGCAGTGGTGTGAGTGGATCACCAGTAACTACGGGATATTCCCTGCATCCGTATCCTTCAATACTACGCGCACTAATTGTTGTTGCGCTGAATAATAAAATTAAGGCTACGCGGCCGTACATCGTAACAGATCAGAATAAATTCAATGCGCAAATACAAATATTTTGAATGAACTTATTAAAAGTGTATGTGTGAACAAATTCGCAATACTTTTCGATACTTCCACAAGCAGTTGCCAAAACAGACTGTTTTTAAAACAACTAGAACATCAGTTTTGCTTAAGTCGAGCTCAAAAGATTTGCGGTTTGATTCCAAGTTCATTTTTAGATAATATTCATTTATACATATGCACATATTTACACGCATACAATTGTACACATAAAATAAAACCGATGCCACATACATGTGCAGAGACTAGGTGCTTTAGTCATTATTCATATAATATTTTCGTCACAAAAGTATATATAGTAACATAACCATGGGTTGAAAAGTCCCGGGCCTAACAAAAAAACACGTTTTTTTGAAGTGAAAACTTCTTTAGAATCGTTGGGAGTGATTTGAGAAAAAGTGAAACGAAAAAAGCGACACTCTTGGCTACGAATATTACATATACACGTAGCGACGAACTAAATAACTTTTAGGCCAGCGCCGACAGCATGGCGCGATAGCCGAGCGTCTAGCAATGTGAGCTTCCGATCCAAAA
Organism: Anastrepha obliqua; assembly: GCF_027943255.1. Classification (NCBI taxonomy): domain Eukaryota; kingdom Metazoa; phylum Arthropoda; class Insecta; order Diptera; family Tephritidae; genus Anastrepha; species Anastrepha obliqua. The sequence continues at coordinate 81,333,133 of NC_072895.1, read as the reverse complement.
TCCTTGGTTCGAATCACAAGAAAAAAAAATTTTTTATACAGTTATTTTATTTTATTTTATGATATGTTTAGGAGGAGCTTTTTTCATGGCAGAAATACACTCGGTGTTTTGCCATTGCCTGCTGAGGGGTGAGCGCTATTAGAAAAATAGTTTTCCTTAATTTTGGTGTTTTCACCGAGATTCGAACTGACGTTCTCTCTGTGAATTCTGAATAGTAGTCACGCACCAACCCATTCGGCTACGGCGTTTGTTTAATTTTACTGATGCAAAAATGAGGGAAAATATTTGAATAAAGTTTGCTTACTGTTTACACATTTTCCAAAGGTGACGGAGAACCAAAAAAAAAAGTCGATTTTCAAACAAATACGAGTGCATATGTGTAATTGTGTTAGAGTTTCGGTCACGCCCCAGCAAAACCTGCGTGCATATGTGTTTGTAACATTCAAAAAAATGTAATTGTGTTAGAGTTTCGGTCACGCAGGTTTTGCTGGGGACGCTCATAATAGCAACCGCGTGTGTATTTTTATATTCGTAAATATTTTCATTTTTAAATATTTACCGCAATTATGCCGAAAAACAATGCAGAAAAGTGTCGTGAGTATCGACAGAAAAAAAAATCAATAAATAGCATCACGGAATTCATTCACGAAAATTTAATAAAGTATACACCAGAAGTATCGCGGATACTTAGAAAAGATTACGATAAAGTTCCAATGATTTTAAGTGGCGATTTTAACGTAAATTTTGCATTAGACACAGCGGTTCCTTCAATTGACTTTCTCAATACAACATTCAATTTAAAAATGTGTAACAACCGCACTGAATCAACAACACGATCAAAAACAACAATTGACGCGGTATTTCAAAGATATGTTGACAACATCGAAACCAAAGCATTTGTATCATATTTTAGCTATCATAAGCCACTCGTATCATTTGTTGAAATTGAAAACATTGAGGATGAATAATAATAAAATGAAGAAAATAAAATATGAACTTTATAGCAATATTATAATGAACCTATAATTATCCCGCTCTTAATGCTGCTTTCGTCTTATTCTCTCTCAGTTTGTTTTACGGAAGGTTTCCCTTCTATCGCGTCTAACCGTTAGACTGGTGTTTTTTTTATTCCAAATTAGCTTTATCCATGAACGTAATTTACATCAAGAACAACGCAATTATCCCAGCGCCGCTGTAACATATCAATACCACTTTTGTAGAACGATTTATCTTTTGCCTCAAAATAGGCCTCAGTTTTAGCGATAACCTTTTCATTCCATCAAAATTTCTTACCGGCGAGCATTTTTTAGGCCTGCGAACAGCCAGTAATCGCCGGGAGCCAAATACGGTGCATGTGGCAGCAATTCAAAGTTCAATTCATGTAGTTTTGCCATTGCTCAGAATCATCAACACGTTCTTGTTTTCGATCAACAGTGAGCAAACGCAGCATTGAAATCCAACGTAGAATTCCTCTTGCGAACAAGTGCTACTTTGGATTTGGAAGTAGGCAATTGAGTAGTCAAGTCCTCCCTCGACGAATAAAACTAACACTGTATAAGGCTCTCTCATGCCCGTCCTAACGTACGGCACAGAAGCATGGACGATGACAACATCCGATGATGCGTCCCTTGGAGCGTTTGAGAGAAAGATTTTGCGGAAGATTTTTGGACTTTTGCACGTTGGTGACGACGATTATCACAAGCGATGGAACATTGAGCTGTATGAGCTTTACGACGACATAGACATAGTGCAGCGAATAAGGATCCAGCGGCTATGTCCGAATGAAAACAAACGCTCCAGCTTTTAAAGTATCCGATGCGGTACCAACTGGTGGTAGCAGAGGAAGAGAAAGGACTCCTCTTAAGGTGGACAAGGACTTGGCTTCACTTGGTGTTTCCAATGTCGCCGGTTAGCACGAGAAAGAAAAAACTGGCACGCTATCAGCTAACTTACGACACTTTACTTTTCGATCATTCAAAACGATATTGTTGATCTTTTTTAAAATTTTCAGGTGTTACCACCTCATTTGGACACCCACTGCGTTGTACATCATCGGTGTCTCTACGACCACGTTTGAAGTCAGCAAACCATCATTTTAATGTTCTTTCTGATAGGGCGGAGTGCCCATAACATTTTTCAGGCCATTGCTTCGCATGAATGGTATATTTTCCAGCCATTTGATCCATTGTTTTGAAAATAAGTCACTCTTAGTCCAATAATTCACGAACTAATGAATAGAATATCATGAAATTTTAACAGCTGTCTTTTTAAGATTAGTACTAACTGAAAAAAATGCAATAAAACCAGTCTCATCTCGGGACTTTTCACCCCACGAGTTATAATATATAGAACACCACGCCGTCACCAACGTAGTCCAGTGGGTTCGAGCTGACTAGCATTCGGTAGGGCCCGTGTTCGAAACAGAGTGTGAGCATGAAACACCAAAATGATAGCAAACGTTTTTTTCTAATGTGGTCGCACCTCGGTAGACAAACAAACCTCCGAGGGTATTTCTGTAATGAAATGTCGAATTCGACATTAAACTGTAAGTCCCTCCATTTATGGAACAACATCAAGACGCACGCCCCAAATTTGAGGAGAAGCTCGGCCAAACACCCAAAAAGGGTGTAAGAGCCAATTATATATATGCAATATATATATACTACACATATACATACGTATATTTCACAATATACAAGTATTTATTTACACATGACTGTTGAATGAATATTGAAAATATCTTATCAGCAAAGTTTGATTAAAAATTTAATGCGAAACAAACAATTCGTGGAATTAAAGTTCACTGCAATTTTTCCGCAGAATATTATTTTGAAAATGAATTTCCGGAGTTCCAGCAATTCTTGCAGTGAGACGTTTTGATTTTCCGGTGCCTATGTACTTGTGAAGATAATGAATTTAGATTGGGTTAACCTGAAATGCGTCACATGGAATTGGAATGACTTTATTCAGTTGCCCACTAACAAGATTTTGATGGAATGTGTCCACAATGACACGAAATCTGGATCGTTTGCGCATAGAAGAGATTCAACTTGAGTCCTGAAGGCTGTTGAGGAAATAGATATAGATTATAGAAAGAAAATTATGATAGATAAAGAGAACAACTGTTTCGGAAAATAATTTTAACCGTAAGTGTATTTTTTAAGAGCGATTATACAAATTAAATTAGAGAGTAAACAAATTTAGGGTGGCTGTCATGTTCCCTGAGGATTTAGAAGAGTCAAATTGGGCCTGGAGACCCATAGTGAGACCACTTCTTTCAGCTTCTCCCCCTCAAATGCCCAATGTGGTGAAACCAGTTCGACTCTCTAATAAACATTGAAGTATTGAGAATGACTGCGAAGTCTGATAAATATCCAAAGAAGTAATTTTATGGAAATCCCAAACGCTTCTTTTCATACGAAAATTCCCATTAGGCAATGAGCGGTGATGATAACAACTACTGTACTAATGGAAGCTCGGTTGAGGTTGATTTGGGTCCTATGCAGTTTCGTTTTCGTTCATTCTAGATCAGGCCTTTCTAGTTACCTCACAGGTTCCATGATCCAACTATTGTTGATCTGCGCGAAGTAGACCGACGTGATCCAGTACTTATTTGATAATAATGGGATACACACATACTAGACTTATTTGACTGATTTAGGATCAGTTTCCGTCCTAGCCAACTCATCCGTGAAGCCATTTCCAAGAATGTCTCTTTATACAGGTATCCTGACAATATTTGAGTTGCCCCGCTTAGCCAGCTCATTTATAATTGCACATTCAATGGATAATTTGAAGGAGGTATTACTGCGTTCTAGAGAGATTTAAGGGCAGCTTGATAGTCAGAGTGGATAGTGATCGGTTGCACTACCTGATCTACAACGCAACTTCTTTTATAGCTAAATAGCTAAAGTATCAAAGTGCTGATCTTATTTTAAAATAGTCGTTGATTATTTAGATTCCTTCCCTCTTATAAGTAGCTTCTAAACATATCGTTTGGCGTCCTCAAAATTCCAAAGTAATTCTTATTTTGTTTTTTTTTGTTTTTTGGTATCAGTACTTTCTTGTACCTGATGCGTAAAATAAAAGTTCGGTACGTTTGACAAAAGCTTTGACAACCTATATCTTAAATATAAGTTTCCACAAAAAATATATTTTCCCACTCACAGCATACCTCTGCTAATCCACGTAAGAATATCTAAGGATATTGCCTGTGCCATATCGTCCCAAGCCCAATTGTTTTGGTTGGGTCTTCCAACTTCTTAATCTCCCGCTCAGAAAGCATTTGACTGACGTTGCATTTGAATTTATCTGCCAAGAGACACACAATGGCATGACAATCAGTATATGACCTAAATCAAAATTCGTTTAAATAAAACTACGCTTTTTAAATAAAAAAAAGTATTTACTCTGTTTGCGTAGAAGCGTCAACCAAAGGATGGACCGCCTTGAGCTCATTCCAGCAATACAAAATTTCGATAGGTATCAGAAGAGAATTACTAAACAACTCCGCCATCTTCCGATCTGACCCGATCTTGAAATCTGTTGCCGAAAAGTGATACACACAGACTTTTTTGCTCAACCTTTTCTTTTCATTTTGTCTTTTGGGACATGAGCAAACTTAACACCCTCTTTTACCCACGTTTTGTTGCATTACAAACACAGTATTGCCTGCTAACTTTTTTCGCAAACTTTTTATTTTAGAGCAAATCCTAAAAAAAAGTGCTCAAAAGCATATAAATGAAGCTTTTGAGTACTTGTTTTTTAGAATTTGCTCTAAAATAAAAAGTAGCTTTTCCAAGAGCACATCACGGTGTATTAAGGAGCTGATACAGGTGCTTCAAGAATTAACTATTTAATTTAATTACTGCGACCTCTCACTTGTCCCGAAATTTTAAATAACAAATGCAATGCAAAACAATGTTGGAAAAATGTTGCTAGCATCATGTTAGCAACATGTTGCAAGCTTTTTCACAGGCTTAAGGGGGTGGTAGGGTTTAGCGCTAAACAAAAAAACACTTTTTTTTTAATTTTTTACAGAAATATGGCTTAAGATACTTTAATAAAATCAGTTGCATGTTATTGTACATCTTTTCAATAAGTTTTTAAAAAATATTAATAATAAAATATTGACAAATAAGCTCATAACAGAGTTTTTTTGGAGATATTATATGTTTTTCGAGAGGTGCTCTGCGGTGCCAATCGGCATTCGTCGTAGAATCATCTGAAACTAAAAACGTCGAATTTTTCAGTTAAAGTATGACGTAATGCTCCCCCCCCCCCCCCCCCTCCCACCCACATGAATAAATTTTTTTTTTTTCATTTTTGTAGTTTTGGTGGCAAAAAAACGTAAAACGAGCATTTTTGGCGAAAAATTTCGTCATATTTGTAAGTGAAAAACAACCTTAAAAAAAAAAAAATAAAAAAAAACAGTGTGGGGGGGAGGTATTTTTGATTTAGAAAACGTGTGCCAAATTTGAAAAGAATCGGTTGAATAGTTTCGGAGTTGTGATTGGCACCGGCTTTTAAGAAGTCGTTTCGGGAAAAACGCGTTTGAAAAAATGACTCTGAAAAATTATCTATGCTCCGCATTCGAGGTAGAGTGCCTACAAAGGCTATAACTTTGAGAGTTCTGCTCCGATCCACTTAAAATTTTGACACAACATTCTTGAAATGATTTACTATAAGATGAGTGAAGAAAAAAAATTTCGATTTTGTGACCCTACCCCCCCCCCCCCCCCTTAACAGAGTACAACTTTGTCCTGAAATTATTGGGAAATCCCACGCATATTTCACGGCCAAGAATTTTATATAGATCTGGACAGCTAATTTCACGTGAAATACGAGCAGAGTGTGATATTTTGCTTGAAATTTAATTTTGTCCAGGGCACAGACATAGACAGCAACGTCATCTTTGCATTTTTCTGAGTGTGATAATAATTTAATCTACGTATTATGTGTACATACATATGTACATACCTGCATGTGTACTATGCATTAAAAAAATATGTACACATACATACACACATATGTGTACAATTCTTCATAAGAATCCCCTTGAATATCACATTGTGCAAGTCGGGGTCAGCTATTTTCGTTGATAATTCCAATAACCGCTCAAATATTCACGCGGCACGCAACTAAAAAACTTTCAAAACACTAATAAAAGGGGTAAGAACAAAAAACAAACTTTTGTGACAACTAATAAATTTACTTATAACATTACTTAATATTGCGAAGTAAATGGATTCTATCACATAAAAGCCTCACAGGCTGTTCGTGCTGCACGAATGACGCTGAAGTGGCAGATTCACCGTGAGTTGCACTTTGAACTTCCTTTGCCGATCAAGTTGCGGCAACACAGATGACAAGTTCTCACAGAGTTCCCGAGAGTGTATAAATGTACTTGGTTTTTGCCTTATTATATCACCTTTTACTTTTACGAATTTATTTTAGGAATTATGAGTTCTGTTGTAAGCATAAATGCATGGAAAATATATACTACAATAGGTCTGCTCAGTGTTAACATAATTTAGGCATGTTTTAAATTGGATAGGTGGCCCTTTGACATAAATAAATGTAAGTAGTGTGCTTGGCTGGCCATTGCTATGAAAAATATTGATGTATTAATTAATTCATCGATTCTGAATTTATACGTACATACCTACATACATACAGATATTGGCTTGGCTCATGCACCTTTTGCATATTTAGGCTGAACTTCTCAGCCAAAGTGTGTGATAGGAGCTCAGATAAATCTTGCTGGAATGCATTTTCGGATTATAATTATAGATTAAACCGAAGCACACACCACGCCACATAGCAGCTAGACTCGAATTCGCCGATGAGCATAAGTGCTGGGATGATGAATGGCAATTCATCAATTTTAGCGCTAAAAAAAATTGTATCTCTTTAGGCCTGATGGTGGTCAGACGTGTTGGAGAGGTACCACAAATGCGTCACTTAAAACTTCCACTATTGTGGCAAGACCCCAATTTTGTTTCGTTTCGCCCAAGATGAACGCAGACAATTTTTCTTTTTTTTATATCCTTCTTCAGTCCACTCGAGAGCATAGGGCTCGACAAGACTCTTCCATCGAATATGATTCTGCGCCGTCCCATGTGATGTCGGCATCTGCTAATTCGCGCAACATCTACCTTCGACTATATTTGGCGGACCGAGACCTCTACTCCCTTGCGGGTTCCAGTCCAGTATCACTCTCGTGATGCTATCTGGTGATTTCTAAGCGTATGACCTATCCATCGCTACTTTCTGAGCTTGATCTGACATAGAATAGGCTCTCCATTCGTTGATCTCCACAGCGCGTCATTGCTGATGGTGTTCGGCCCGAAAATTCTACAAATCATGCGGAGGCATTTGTTGACGAAAGATTGTAGCCTCTATGTGATGGTGTTGGAGAGCAGCCATTTTTAAATTCCATACAATATTAGTGACTTCACACACGAGCTGAATATTCGGAGTTTAGTTCGCCTGGAGATTTGCGAACTCGCCTCTTATGAGGCGGATTATCTTTCTGCTCAACGCCATAATGAGTTTCTTTTTATTGTGTCGAATGCCTTCTTAAAGTCAACGAGCAGCATGTAGAACGGGGAGCGCCACTCAACTGATTGTTCTACTATGATGCGAAGAGTATTGGCTTGGTCAACACAGTCTGGAGTCTGCGTTGCATGGTCATAGCTAGAATTTTCTAGATGGCGATAAGCAGGGTTGTTCCTCGCCAGTTGCCGCAGTCACGCAAATCGCCATTTGTCCAGGACGGAGGCAGCTTTTCAATTTGCCAGACAATGGTGATGTGGTATTATCGGTAGGACCAGCGCTAAGCATACAAAGGAGTTTTTCCCGTCAAAAATTTTACTGTGCTGAAGTGGCCCACAGTTAGTCCTCACCAAAGGAGAACCTCTGGAGCATTTTTAGCAAGTAAGTTTATAAAGGCGAACGCTACTTTAATAGCCTATTGCACCTTAAAAAAGCTTTTCAAGAAGAGTGGGCAAAAATCGACCTTAGTGTACTTCAGCCACTCGATCAGTAAATTCGATGTCACGACAACTAGTATCTGTTACAATAAATAACGGAATACATACAAGTTATTGAATATGATTTTATACAAGGCGAAGTCCAAAATAAACAAGACTGGCGTCTTAAAAAAGTTTTTGATGGCGCCATCTTTTTAATGAGTTAGTGCGTTGGAAGTTACATCCCTAGCTGACTTCCAGTGAAAGCTTGGTGACAATCGGTTCAATGGAAGAGAAGTTATTGCGTCTAAAGTGTCAGTATGTTTGTGTGATCGGTACAAAAATGAGTTTCGAACAAAGATCTAAATCAAATTTTGTTTTAAAATCGGTAAAACATTTACCGAAACACTTGAATTAATGAAAAAAAGAGGTTGTCTGTAAAGTCGGTTTACTGACGATAGTTAAACGTGACAACGGTATAAGAAAATACTGATGGAATGGTTGCATTTTTCTAAAGAAAATTTAAATTTATTTGTTTGATAGATATTTTGTATGGATATAGAGAAGGAGGGAAATGGAAACGCAAGGGAATTGATCAAGTTACATTTACACAAACGTGCAAAATGACGAAACATTTATCAAATACATGAAAGATATGTTCAATTTCGATTCTGCATCAGACGTTAATAAGTCAACAACACTAAGAGGCACCATCATCGATTTGACTTTTTCAAGACACATTACACTCGAAACCTCCCTTTCATTTCCTACTTTTCCTATCATCGTCCTATTCTCAACAGAGAAATGGTTCATTACCATGCACAAAGGAAGAAGGCATATGCAAATACAAATATGTGAATTTATATACAAAGCGCATATACATACATACATATATATGCTCACTCAAGTAGGAGAGAGCCAGATGTCGAACGTTGCCGAACGCGGGGACCGATTGTGCTCTTTGTCGTTCGTTCCGCGCTCTCGCTTGCAGTTCAAGCACATTAGCTTACATTTGCTTGCGTACGGAATAGATTCGTATATTTGATATGTCCATATGACTTGTATGCATCTTTACACATAGATTTGTTCGAAAATTGTATATGTATATGCATGTTTATATACATATATTAGTATACAACATATCTTATAAGGTATGTGGTAAATATTACCATACATTTTTTCCTTCATATATAATAAAAAAATTAATAATAATAACACTAAGACAACAGGTATTATTAACAAACTTGGTTTTATTTTGAATTCTTCAAGTAAATCAAATTAATAATAATCAATAAGAAAGCATATGCAAGTACAAATACGTGAATTTATATTATATATGTACATATGCGCATATACATACACATATACGCTCACTTAAGTAGGAGATAGCAAGATGTCGACCGTTGCCGTTCGTTTGCTTTGTTCGTTCCGCGCTTTCGCTTGCAGTTCATTCAAGGTAACGGCAATGAGCAAGGTAACGACAAATGAGCAAGGTAACGACAAATGAGCAAGGTAACACTAATGAGCAAGGTAACGACACATTTTTTCGTGCGTGCAGCCGGCTAAATCGAATTATAAGACGTTATCACGTCAAAAAGTTTATGGTGTTGATAGTCTATCTCGTGCCAGAGTTCATGAGTGGTTTACAAGCTTCAGAGATGGTTGTGGAGACACAAATGACAATGAACATTACGCAAATCAGTAATCACCGAAAACTCCATCGAAATTGTTCGTAAATTTATCAAAAATGAACAGAAATCATGCTTGAAATTCATGGAATATCTCCAAAACATCGATTTATCGCATTTTAACTGATCATCTGTGCACGTTTCACTCCTCAAAAGTTAACTGAGGTCCAAAAATTGTTCAGAATTCAACATTCGAAAGACCTCATTAAAGAGACGAGAAAAAGACGAGAGCTTCCTTTACAACATTGTAACTGCTGATGAAACGTGGTATTTCCATCATACGACCTGAAACTAAACGTCAAAGTGCCGAATGGAAGGCTCCAGACGAGCCACCATCCAAACAAACGCATTTGGAGAAGTCAAAAGTCAAGTCGATGCTCATTTGTTTTTACGATTTCAGGGGAATTGTCCACAAGGATTTCGTGCCAATGCGCCAAATCGTCAACGCAATTCTCTAAATTGCCATTTTGAAGCGTTTGTTGTATCGCATTCGTCGAATTCGCCCTGAATACCGCGAAAGAGGAAGCTGGCGCTTATTGCATGATAATGCACCATCTCATCGATCCACTCTTGTGACTGGTTTTTTGACTAGAAATCACATTTTAACCATCAATCACTCACCCTATTCGCCTGATATAACTCCCTGTGACTTCTACTTACTTGGGAAATGGGTTTTAGCTATGAAAGGAAAACGTTTTGCGTCCGTAGAGGCCCTCCAAAAGGCTTGTACCGACATCCTGAAGAACATTCCGCTCAATGATCTGAAACACTCTTTCGAAAAGTTTTTAGGTCGCGCAAAACAGTGTATCGAGACCAGAGGGGACTATTTTGAATAAATAAACTCGAAGTTATCAGAACAAAGTCGTTTCTATTTTAGCTCAGTCTTGTTTATTTTGGACTTCACCTTGTATTGCTTTCTTAAGATTTAATATTAATTTTAACGCAAAACAAAAAAAAAATAAAAAAAATTGTTCAGTGCAGTAGCTGTTTCGCTTAGTGTACTCGTACTCGTAAGTGTATATACATACATATGTACGATTGTCATTCCCCTGATTACTCGATGAAATTCATCAACTTTGCAGCTATATATAATATATGTTTAAAAAGAATCCTATTAGCCGAGAAACTGTTTACTTAATTAGAAAATGTGAAGAACCGAAACGAATGAAACTCTTAAGGTTGTGTAAGGAGGCGGGCGGAATACTCGTATAAGGACAGCTAAATAAAAATGGGGTGTACCTGGATTTTATTCGCGTTTTCCCAGATTATTTGTATGAGAAACTTTGTCATGACGGAAATATGGTCAGAGGTTTCCTATTGACCGCCATAACAGTTGATCGTCATTATAAAAAAATGGATTGATGCTTAATTTCACGACTTACTACTTGCACAAACACACTTGGCTGCCACAGGGATTCATTCATCGCTCATTTGGAAGGACGTCATAACCACAAAATCAAATTTTTTTGCTGTGTAAAAAAGTCATGGCGATAACTATTAATAGAATCTCATTAGATGAAAATGTGTATTTTCATTTACTTGGGAGGTACAGTAAATTCAAAACTCGTAACCCGTTTTTCTTCCAGCTAACGAGTGATGTGTATTTTACCATAAGAGTTTGTTTCTTTGGTAATCTCTAAACAAGCTGTGGAGAATATACCTATTCCAACAAAAAATGTTCGTGATAAGCATGGCATCCGTCGAACGACCGCTTGGTTTGCAAATAAAGAAAGTAAGTTAATAAATCAAACTCTTCAATCCCATCTTCTTCAATGATATTTCAAATTGTAAACATAATTTAAAAAAAACCACTTCACATGGCAAACGATGATTAAATTATTGAAACCGTGAATTTGAATTTTTTGATTTGAAATTGGAAAGAGTGATAAATTTGGAGTCGAAATCGCCAGGGGAAGCCCGAAGTCTAGATCCAGGTCCGAGAGAAGGAAGAACAACGCCGTTGAATGTAAAATTTGCTTTTTGAATCGGCTATAAAAAAAAAACTAATCAATATTTTTTCAAATTTTTTTTTTTTTTTATTTTGAAGATTGAACATTGACATTTATGAGTTAAAAATAATATCGTTCAAATGACTGCCACGACTGGCCTTACAGTAGGCCATTCGATCAACCCAATTTTTAAGCACATTTTCGATTGTTTGGGCTCCAATTTCATGAATGGCAACTTCGATTTCGTGTTTTAAAGCATCAATCGTCTCTGGATGGTTCGCACAGCATTTGTCCTTAACAGCTCCCCACAAAAAATAGTCCAACGGGCTTAAATCACAGCTCCGAGGCAGCCAATTGATATCGGAATTTCGGCTGATTATTCGGTTTTCAAAAATGGGAGCCAAAAATTCGAGTGCACCGTCCTGTTGAAACCAAATGTCGTCCATGTCAACCTCTTCTATTTTTGGAAACAAAACCTCGTTAAGCATGTCACGCTAATGCTCGCTATTTACTGTAACCGCGGAAGAAGACGAAGACTCACCACTTTGGAAATAGGTTTTCAATATTTCCCAATTTTGTTCAAGCGTATAGCGTCCCATTTCGTAAATGTCAAATCTTTAAGTAAATTATGAACACATTTCACATGCCATTTGTGTTACCATTCTCAAAAAAATAGGTGGTTCAAAAAGCAAACGCTATATGGCCCACCCTGTATTATATGATATGCCCATATATTAGAAAAAAAACTATGTTTTCTGAATGATTTAGTGGAAATAACTATTTTTACTGAATCATTTGTATCGGGTGCTTTTAAAGAGAACTTGAGAACTTAAAATGATAATACAAAACAATGATAATACAATAATAAACAATGTTTGACTACTTTTTCCAATAAATTTGGTCGTATGGCGTTAATGGTGTTTGTGTAATTTCAAAGCTCACTTCAATGTAAAGAAGACAATTTGGCAAATCTTCAAGTTTTTTACGAAGTTAGCTGAATTTTCATATTAAAATGTATTCGTTGGCATGTGCGGTTCTGTTAATGGAGGAAGTAGACGGAATCTCAAAATTGAGCGAAAAATATTGAGCGATGCAGCAACCCTCTCGATATGGGCGAACCATTGTAAGTGCCTGCCTTTGTTGCACGGGAAACGCTGGATACGCCTTGGAATCTTGGCCGATGGCACCTTTTTGTTCACCTCAAATGGACAGCCCTGAATTGAACTATAACAACATACACGCAAAGGCTCGAAATATTGTAGAAAGAACAATTGTCATCATCCACTTATAATGATGCAGCTTCAAATATTAGACAATCTATATATAGAGCATTAGTACAAAGTTTGTTCTTAGTGACAAATAAAATAAATTTTAACACAAAACATTTGTGGTTTTCACTAAAATATGTGTATTAATTTTTTTTTTTTTAACATCGCTTCGAGGCTCTTATTTTCTACGGTTGCGGTCAATCTGATTACTTCTTCCATTTCATTGAAGCGGTGCTGCTTATATCGGCCACCGCCAGTTGTTGTTTGCTCCCTCTTGTTTTCGGACAATTTTCGCTTTATAGAGGGTGGGCCATATAGCGTTTGCTTTTTGAACCACCTATTTTCTTGAGAATGGTAACACAAATGACATGTCAAATGTGTTCATAATTTACTTAAAGGTTTGACATTTACGAAATGAGTCGCTATACGCTTGAACGAAATTGGGAAGTATTGAAAACCTATTTCCAAAATGGTGAGTTTTCTTCTTTTTTTCTGTTTCCCACATGGGTGGCTACGTCAATAAGCAAAATTATCGGATTTGGGCTCAGAAAATCCACGCGTTACTGTAGAGAAGCAAATGCATCCACAACGAGTCACTGTTTGGTGCGGTTTTTAGTCTGGCGGCATCATCGGGCCAGTTTTTTTCGAAAATGAGCGAGGAGCCGCGGTTACAGTAAATGGCGAGCGTTACCGTGACATTCTCAACGAGTTGTTTCCAAAAATAGAAGAGGTTGACATGGACGACATTTGGTTTCAACAGGATGATGCAACTTGTCACACTGCCAAAGTTACACTCGAACTTTTGGCTACCGTTTTTGAAAACCGAATAATCAGCCGAAATTCCGATATCAATTGGCCGCCTCGGAGCTGTGATTTAAGCCCGTTGGACTATTTTTTGTGGGGAGCCGTTAAGGATAAATGCTATACGAACCATCCAGAGACGATTGATGCTTTAAAACACGAAATCGAAGTTGCCATTCATGAAATTGGAGCGCAAACAATCGAAAATGTGCTTAAAAATTGGGTTGATCGAATGGCCTACTGTAAAGCCAGTCGTGGCAGTCATTTGAACGATATTATTTTTCTTTCACAAATGGCAATGTTCAATCTTCAAAATAAAAATAAAAAGTTTGAAAAAATATTGATTAGTTTTTTTTTATAGCCGAAATTTGACATGGCCCACCCTGTATAAGCTTTCAAATCTAACCACACCTTAAATAAAAATATGATGTGCAAACGGATAATATACTTATATACAGCCCTTTTTTACCTTTTTCCAGCTTGATACATCTTTGGTTGGTGGGCCCATACTGTTAAGCTGCTTCGCAACATTTTGCCAAATCTCGGCTACCTCTTCCTTTGGGCATTTGGAGAACGCCTGAGCAATCACTAGCTTCTCCTTTATTACATCCAACAAAGTGGCATACTGCTGCCGTGTTGTTACAACTTTGTACCTGTGAAAATCAAATAAAAGTGCATATACTTAAAAAATTCCTTTTTGTTAATACGACTTACATTTTACAGCTTTCTTATTTGTTTCCTTTTGAATTTAGTTTTTATTACTCGTTCTAATTTTTATCCGTTACTCTAATGTTGTCGTAGAAAAATTGTACGAAACTGTAAGATTTCACGTTACGAGTATATTTAGTGAATGCTACTCTACGAATTTCGAATGTATGTATGTACGTTCGGAGCTATTCGAATTGTATGATTACAATTTCTTAGTTTCTACGAAAAACAGTCTACGACGGATTCTATGATAGAGCTGTATGTTATTGTTGACTATATTATGGCGTCAGGTTTGTGATAAAGAGACAAAAATAAACGAATACATACATACATATACATATAAGGAATTAATTCTTATTTTTTATTAAGGTTTAAGCAAATCACTAGTTTAATGCAAGCTTGCTCATGCGTCTAGGCATTTCTGTATATGGGCACCTGTTGTACAAAAAATAAATTCTTTTAATGCCCACACAAACTTTTTCCTGATTGGCCCAATTCATAACGATTTACATACGTATGTATGTATATATATGAAAACCTCCCTCTGAATTTATGAGTATGAGTACGTAAGTCAGTTGATAAAACTTCTGTAAATTCCTAACGAGGATTAGTCATATGAATCGCTGAAAAGCTGTGGTAACACCCAATTTTAAACAACCCTATTGCATTGGTAACAAACACAATACCACTTCAACATTACCCAATACATTATTTCAAGGAATTCACGTGTTTACTTATATATACACACATACCATATGTACATACATATGTGGGAAAATAACAACAAAGTCAAAGTAACTGACCGACCCGCTATTCTCTGATTTAAAGTTATATGGTATGTAAAAGAAAATGTATCTAATGTATTAGTGGAGTGTCTGGAGCGTTAAAAACGTTAAAACCTAGGATGTCTCAGGGACTAGATGAAATTAAATTATCTTTGCGAAAATGTGTTGTGAATAACATAAATAATAATCTCTACCTATTTAAAAGTTGTGCATTTGATTTTTAAATAGCAAAAATTTATGATTGCAATAACTTATGTGCTATAATGCAAATAACGTTGTAGAATTTATTTTTTTTGTAACAGAAGTGGAAGCAAATGAAAAAATAAATAGATTATGGATAAATAAATGTTAAAAAAAAAATATTATGTAAACTATTCGTTTATTTAAATAATTAATAGCATACAAAAAAAAAATAAAAATTGTTTTCTGTTATTATAGCATAAAAGTAAAATCGAATTAATTATTAAAAACAAAAAAATTATGACTATTTAAAAGAAAAAAAATGAATTAACAAAAAAATTTGTCTATTGAAAAATTTACATTTTTTCAAATATCATCTTCAATTTCACTGATGTTAATCATAGGCGCTACATTTAGACAGCTGTCGTCGTTGCACTGTATGCATGCTACACTGCAGTATAATCCACTTTTTCGGCATCCGCATGCAGCTCCACATCCTTTTTTGCAATTGCAAAATAACATTTTTAATAAATTTTCCGGAGCAGGTAATTGATTCGTAAATATTGGATGATAGGTATTATTGGAATAGTTCCATCCCCAATTTTCGATGATAAAATCATTCCCTAACCACATCTGAATTTGTAGGTAAACCCGTTTTAAGTGTTCAAATGCTGCATCAAATGTGGGAGGTAACGAAGATAAAAGAACACTTGTGTCTTTGGCAGTTGCTTTGATGAAAGAATTGAACCTGAATGTATTCAAATCTGTAATTTTTGCCGAACCACCATACAGTCCCAAAATACAAGTAATACCAGCTTGAAATATATTATTTGCATCTTCATGTACATTTTTAAATACTGCTGCTGAGTCATGTAGATCATTCCGCTTCTCAAAATTTTTGATAAACTTAATTTTTCCTTTATTGTAAAACGCAGAAGTAGTATCACAGCCCGTGAAAGCATGTAAAAATAGAACATGTTCTTTAGATGCTGGTAGAGATTTTTCTAAACTTTTCAATGAAAATATTTGTTGGTTAACTTTGCCTCGGGATGGTTTTAAAAAATATATTTCACGATCAGTAGGCGACAATGACGTTAACACAACCAAGACGTCAATGTCTTCAGAAATTACAACAATATTTTGAGATTCTAAACTAATTGCTGTATCAACATTTATTTTATATGCATCGCTTTCCGCTTGGCATGTAAAAATATTGTTATCAGCTAATTTTATACTTAACATTTCGATTAGGCGAGATTTATGTTTTTTATTCGTTAGAAATTTATCTTGAGCGATTTTTAACGGCATATTTTCATCAAATTCAATATCTGTACTTATATTTTTTAGTGCGCGACGATTCCTTTCAGCAGATTTAATACCGTGCTTCTTATATCCATCAAATACCACGTATGCGTTATTATAATTATTCCTCAAATATCTTACGTAATGTTCGCATATCATTTTGAATGTTTCATTTAATTGCCATTTGCAACGATATAACAACATGCCTCCATCAATAACATAATGAACATTTTCTAAGCTTTTCAAATTAATCTGAATTTCTGGGAATAATTCGTAGAAAGTTGATTTTTTTGTTTTTCGCAGTTGGCCATCTTCAAACAGAGCAAGTGGATATGGTGCCAGTTCATAATTCATATAAGTTTTTAGTTCATAATCTGTTTTTTTCAACACACAAATACGTTGAAACAGCAACAATGGATCAACGGGAATAACATTGTCATGAATTTTTATTTTATTATTTTTAGCCAATAGATTATTTATTTTAACTTTCCTTAATAACTTCAATTCGCGTACATTTTTCCCTTCGATTTTCTTCATAACTTTTAAACCTTCTTCAAAAGCATTGTAACAATTTATACTTTTATTACCGGTAATCCAGTGGCAATTGACATAATTGCATCTGTATCAGGAAAAGGACTGTGTTCTTTGAAAAAGTCTACCAATCTTTTTACATCGATACCATCCCTTTCAATTCTAGCATCTGTAGAATCACTGCGTTGATGACTTTTATTGAAAGATATGTCACAAAAATTTTCTATGCTTTCAATAATATCTTTTCTATAAATAACTCCTCTGATCCATTTATAAACTACACTTTCAGTGGCACCTCGTTCAAAAGGACCCCCTTCGACGCTTATTCCTTTCATTAAAGTCTGATCACTTGCAATACCAGAAAAAAAATATCTGATCGCCTAGATGTGAAATATCCTGTTGTATATTTTTCGAACTCTGCTGGATCCATTTTACACTGTAATTCCTTCATATCTTGCAGATAAATTTGTGCAGCCTTCGCATAGGGAAAATGTCCTGATGCGTCGAATAGTGGAATCATCAGCTCAGTACTATGTAGATGTAAATTCCAATCCCCCATAAGGTCGGCAGCAATGAAGTCTTTCAATATTGTTACCATTCGAAAATACGTAATCCATAGTTTTGATGTTTTATCTTTATTTTCAAGCTCAACTAACTTGTCTTCAAAAATTCTACTCAGCATTTGAAATCATTGATTTTCTGTAATTTCATTGTAATTGAACATTTCAAAAATCATCGATATTTATTCGTAATTCAATACATTTAAAAAATCCGCATTATTTTCCTTAAGATCTTCAAAAATTAATTGTGATAAAGCCTGCTGCAATAAGGTATGAGCACGTATTGCTCTAGCATAGGCACGTCCTGACGTTATGTGATCAATCGTATTTTCTGCATAAATGGTAGAAAGAACTTCTTTTATCCCACTTCCAGCCATAATATAACCAATAATATATAACGTTGGGAAGATGTTTTTCTTTATCTATTTAAGTAAAATTCAACGTAGAACTAAAAAAAATTATTTCCAACTAAATATTATATTATGCTCCAATATATTAATTTTTCATATTTTTTTGTTTAAACAATGAAAAAATTAATTGCACAATATAATATTGGTAGAAGTTACAATTTAGAGCATACAAAAGAAAATCCTGATGGTTACATGGCAATTCATTCAGTCCCTCAGAGATCCGAGGTCAAAACCCCCGGGCACTCCACTATATTCTCTCGCACGAATTCCATTACATTAGACAGAGTCAAAGCGATTAGTATGGGTGTACGTACAATACACACGTAAAGATGAGAGGACAAATGAGGCAAAAGCCCTCCTTCGCTCAGTTTCTCAAACTGCATACGCTATTTATGTGACGGTTTTTTGTAGATAATGCTGTTTATATAACGTTCTGGAATACATAATTGCATTTTGCACGTTTAAAAGTTAGCAACAGCAAAGTAAACAGAGTGCAAGACGGTTAAGTTAGTTCATTCGAATTTATTTAAATTCACCAGTTTCTAAATTTTTCTCTTACCATGCATAATTATAGACTAAGGAAAATGGCAAGCCCTTCTTAAGTGGAATGGCCGAAATATTACTTTTATACCCATTAGAGCACTGTAGCTTTGTTTCAAATAACTGTTGCTGGTAACTATTGATAGAAATTGAGATATATACTATATATAGACAATTGTATTCCGAAATGTTCAGAATGATGAAAGCAATTAATTTAGCACGTCATGTATGCCCAATAACTCGAGCTAAATCAATTATTGAGAATTGGTCAAACTGAGCAATGCCGACGCTCTTCTCCGTATAAATCTATCTCATATTTTAGTAAGGGCTTGCCTCAAAACCTTAAATGTGACTATTCACAATTTTTTGAAAATTTTTGGAGACTGAAATTTTTTTCAAATCTGACAAAAGCTATTCGCATATCGCGCCCAACTGGCATTCATTTCCTTACAACCGAATATCAATGTTATTTCAGCGCGAGTTATCGACGAAAAACTGCTTCAAATTGAATTTCTCGGTTTCCGCAGTTATATTTTCGGTTACAGTTCCTCGAGGTCTGCATTATTTGGTATGAAATTTTCTGCACCCAGTTTTAAAACTTATGGCTTACTTTCTCCGCCTTTATGCAAATCTCGCTCGACTCGGCTTTCAGCCTCGAATTCGTCCTAATAGAACTAATTTATGTATGTATTTATTTATTTCTTTTGTTTAAGAAATTACAATCTTACAGATTACGAATAGCTCAAAGGAACTTAATATTAATAACATTTAATAATTAAAAAACAAAAAACTAAAAAGCGGAAATGAAAAGATTGAAAAAAGCTATCATTGAAGCACAAAAGTCAAGAAGGACAGAATGACTAATAGAATTTACATAAAGATAGAGCGATTCCCATAGAACGGAAGTAAGCTAGAAAACAGACTTTGGGGGACATTAAATCTGATTCGTTCTAACAAATATCCGGTGTTATGTTTAGCTGCTTGAGAACTATCGATATCAATAACTATGGTTTGACAGCTGAGAAGGGCAAACTATGTTAACATTTCTGTTCAGTAAAATTTGGCAAGTCATCATAACGATTCATGAACGCCAAAACAACACTTCCAAATTGAGCAAAATACCCTGAAAAAAGAAAATAGATCTGATCACAAAGTTCATATAGCGAAGTGTTAAAGAAGACGCTGAAATGTCAATATGTGGACTATGTGGACATTTTTTCGTAAGTAAAGGGTTTTCCAATAACAGGTGTTACAGGTGAATGGATTGCGCTATCGAGAGACGATTAACAATTTTTTATGGCCGGAACTGGATGGTATTGATCTGGACAACGTTTATTTCCAATAAGACGGCGCTACGTGCCACACAAGCAACAAAACCATTGATCTTTTACGGTAAAAATTTCCGGACCGTGTTATCTCTCGAAGAGGTGATCACCATTGGCCACCGAGATCTTGTGATTTAACACCTTGTGACTTTTTTCTTTGTGGCCACGTGAAAGAGAAGGTCTAAGCCAACAGCCCAGGGTCGATTCAAGACCTCAAAGATGGAATTCGTGAGGCTATCGAGGACGAGGACATAGGGCAGCCACTTTGCAATTCGGTTATGGAAAATTTCATGAAAAGGATATTGTCCTGTAAGCGTGGTCGTGGTGGTCATTTGCCTGATGTTATTTTCCACTATTAACGGCCTACCTTCCTCTTTATAATGAAATAAACATCCGATCATTTATATAATATTATTTATAGCATTTTTCTTTGAATATCAAAATAACACCTCTTATTGGAAACCCCTATATCTTGGCTTTCGAGCCTATAAAATACAGTTCGTGCAAGAATTGAAGCCAAATGACCCTGGTTTGCGTCACTTTTTTTCTGATTAGGCTCATTTATTATTTTGATTTATTGGAAAAAGTAGTCAAAAATGTGTCTGATTGATCCGGACATATCGGATATCATATCAAAAATAAATGCCATGAAATTACCTACCAGATTTTAATAAAAAACAAATATCATCCCAAAAATATTTCTTTTTTTTTTTATTAACATTTCAAGATCTAATGCTCTCAAAAAAACTCCGATACAACGAATTGTGCTATTGATGATTTTACGAGTATAAATAAAAAAAAGGTTCAGGATAGACCAACGATTTTGAACAGGGTAATAGACGAGAATAATATGACGGTACGGGTTCACGAAAGTTAAGGAGCGAAGAGCGAATTTAAGAAACATTTTTGGAACATTTCCCATCCTATTGGTGTCATATAAAACAGAATATTCAAGGTATGACCTAATAAAGAGAAGCTTATAGGTATGTAGATCAGAGAATTTAATGACATTACGCCTTGCTTAGCCTAGTACGGAGTAGCACTTCGATGTTATTATTTAATACAATAATTATTAATTAGTATGCTTATTAAAAGAGAACCGACACAATATTTACTGAGTACAGTGAAGTTGGAAACTGCCGGCCTACTGGCGACAAACCCGTGCTGGTATGGGTTAATTTTTCACTGTAATATTTTGCCAAAAAATATCATATTTGTCATTTAAAAAACTGCTCATATATCTACACATACTTTTCGTTGCAAAAACTTAGTTTTTCCAACGATTATGGGAATATTTTCCATTCGTAAAATATCGTCTATTAAGTGTAAGCCTTAAAATCAAGCGATTGCCATCAATTCATACCACACATACGATCGTTTCAAGCCAATTTTAAAGACGAAAATGTTTGTTGTTAGGTAGGTGAAATGATTAAAGTACCAGTATGGCAGCACACAGCCACAAGCTCTGAAATTGAATGGCGTGGAGTTCCAAGAACTTTCTGCGTCCTACACTATTGTACTGGGGTCATAGGGTTTTCGAAATAGCACACGAAGAAATGGAGCTCCATCAGTTGTGCGCTTTTCTAAGAAATGAGTTGTGCAATTCCCCTTAAACAACGGTCAGGGTGATGCCGATGATCGGGTTGAGGACCTCGGAGACCAATTCATTCAACCCATTCCTGGCAAGCTCGTCACCAATTTCATTTCCCTTTATGTTCCTATGTCCTGGAATCCAGATCAGAGAAATGTTACCTGCACAATCAAGAGATTTGATATCTTTCTTACAGGAGTTGACCCGTTTTCATATGCACCATGGCGTCGTAACTGCCTTGATCACAGCTTGACTATCAGCTTGACTTGTTAGAGCCAATCTAAAAAAAATAGTATCTTCTTCTTCTTAATTGGCGCGATAACCGCTTACGCGATTTTGTCCGAGTTTAACAAAGCGCGCCAGTCGTTCCTTTCTCGTACTAACCGGCGCCAATTGGACACACCAAGTGAAGCCAAGTCCTTCTCCACCTGATCCTTCCAACGCAGAGGAGGTCTTCCTCTTCCTCTGCTACCACCAGCTGGTACCGCATCGAATACTTTCAAAGCTGGAGCGTTTGTATCCATTCGGACGACATGACCCAGCCAACGTAGCCGCTGGATCTTTATTCGCTGCGCTATGTCTATGTCGTCGCAAAGCTCATACAGCTTAACAGCAGTTCCATCGTCTGCGATATTCGCCGTTGCCAAAGTGCAAAGGTCCAAAAATCTTACGCAGAATCTTTTTTTTTTTTAAATACAGGGTGGCTGATGAAAGCCGCTACCAAAAAAAAATTGAATAACTTTTTTAAGTTATCTGTTCCATTTTTGTTTTAATTTGCAGATTGATCTTTAAAATTTATTAAAATGGATAACTGGGACACGCAAACAAGAATTTGGATAGTCCGCCGCTATCACGCACTGGAGTCCGTAGTTTTGGTACAGAGAGAGTACAGGCGGATGTTTGGCGGCGATCCCCCGAGCAGATGGACCATAATGAGACTGGTGAATAATTTTGCTGAGCAAGTAACAGTCGCAAGAAGGCCTTATCATCGAAACCCACCAGTTCGGACGGAGGAAACGATCGCTGCTGTAGCTGCAGCTATACAAAGCAATCCAAGGGTTTCAACAAGAAGCTTATCTGCTCAACTTGGTGTCAGCCGACAGTCTTTGCAAACAATAATGCACAAAGACTTAGACTTATTTCCCTACAAAATTCAAATGGTTAACAAACTGAATGCAGCAGACTTGCCGATTCGCTTGGAATTTTGCCAGAAGATCCTGCAAATGGTGGAAGAAGACCAAAACATGTTAAACTGCCTTTTCATGTCTGATGAGGCCCATTTCGATTTAAACGGCAATGTGAACAAACAAAATTGTTGAATATGGAGTACTTCTAACCCACAGATACTCCACGAGACGGAATTGCATCCTCTTCGCGTGACAGTGTGGTGTGCGGTTTCTTCACGCTGTATTGTCGGGCCTTATTTTTTTGAAGAAAATGGTCACACCGTTACGGTTACTGGAGACCGTTATTTGAAAATGCTGAAAGAATTTTTCTATCCAGAACTACGCCGAAAGAGAATTCCTTTCAACTCTGTGTGGTTTCAACAAGATGGGGCAACGTCTCACATAGCCCAGACTGTTATGACAGAGTTGCGACGAAAATTTCCCAATAAACTGATTTCAAGAAACTCCGAATTTCGTTGGCCCCCCAGGTCGCCTGACCTTAGTATCACTTGCAGAAAATCTTTCAGATTGATTTATGTTGTTGTTAGCTTAGAAAGCCTAACTCCGTTCGCCTAACACCTATTCAGATATCTGTAATTATATATATATAGGTATATATAATTGGCGCGTACACCCTTTTTGCGTATTTGGCCGAGCTCCTCCTCCTATTTGTGGTGTGCGTCTTGATGTTGTTCCACAATTGGAGGGACCTACAGTTTCAAGCCGACTCCGAACGGCAAATATTTTTATGAGGAGCTTTTTCATGGCAGAAATACACTCGGAGCTTTGCCATTGCCTGCCGAGGGGCGACCGCTATTAGAAAAATGTTTTTCTAAATTTTTGGTGTTTCACCGAGATTCGAACCTACGTTCTCTCTGTGAATTCCGAATGGTAATCACGCACCAACCCATTCGGCTACGGCGGCCGCCTGTAATCACATTGATATAAAAAAATCAAATCCTAAAAAATTTCCTAGATTTTCCCTCCTAATCATTTTGCAGCAGGCGACCTTGACTACTGAGTTTCAAACTCATGTGCCGGTAATCGGGGTTTGGTGGGTGTTTAAATGGACGTATAACTAGTTATATATAAAGTCCTTATAACCGTGCAACCAAATAAATGTCATTCAGCATGAAAAGTGTCATGCTTTTCGGCAAGTAATTACCGTCAACATTGCGTGATTGGTTGAATCAGAACTCGGAAAAACAACGCATATGTGTACATACACGCCTACATAAGTATTGTACAACTATGAAATCAAAGGTAATTCCACATATATATATATGTAGGTGCATATATATATGCAAATGTGCATACATATGCGCATACTGTGTAAATTTGTATCTGAGTACCACCCTCAATGAGAACAAATTATAATTGTTTATGTGAGCTAATGGCACAAGAGTTGTTACATACTAAAGTACATACAGACACACGCTATATACACATACATATATAATATTTAGACACGGGATACAACATTTACCAACCAGGTAAAAGTGACGGTGGAAAAATCGCTGCTCCTTTTTATAATTACTTAGTAGTTGACTGATATTGTTAATATGGCCGCCTAAGTGAAACCAAGCCTGTTAGTTTAGTCTCAGAACTTCGACAGAACGTGCTAGACTAAGAACGTGAGCTGAAAATTCAGCTTTTCAATAAATTCGTATTTAAAAATCGATCGTAAATAAACAACGCGAGCAAAAAGAACTCCACGAACCGCGAGGATGTGTAACGCGCCGCTACAACACGCCGGCTTCAGTAGTGCTGTTGATCCTTTATCGTTTTCAACATTCCATCTTCTACGCACGTGCAATCGTTTAATGCTACCCAACACAGGTGAAAAATTATCAAAAAAAAAGTTTCCACAAGAATTTAGTTAACCTTAAGAACTCTGCGGTTGATTGTGAAGATAAGAAACAGGAGTATTGTTAATTTATGATATGTATATCGTGACAACCTTCTTAAGGGGGTGGTAGGGTTTAGCGCTAAAAAAAACACTTCTTTTTTGAATTTTTTACAGAAATATGGCTTAAGATACTTTAATAAAATCAGTTGCATGTTATTGTACATCTTTTCAATAAGTTTTTAAGAAATATTAATAATAAAATATTGACAAATAAGCTCATAACAGAGTTTTTTTGGAGATATTATATGTTTTTCGAGAGGTGCTCTGCGGTGCCAATCGGCATTCGTCGTAGAATCATCTGAAACTAAAAAAGTCGAATTTTTCAGTTAAAGTATGAAGGAACGGAAAATAAAATAAAAAAAAACAGTGGGGGGGAGGTATTTTTGATTTAGAAAACGTGTGCCAAATTTGAAAAGAATCGGTTGAATAGTTTCGGAGTTGTGATTGGCACCGACTTTTAAGAAGTCGTTTCGGGAAAAACGCGTTTGAAAAAATGACGCTGACAGCCGAGCCCTTGGGAATTGCCAAGCATCTATCGATGCTCCGCATTCGACGTAGAGTGCCTACCTAACTTTGAGAGTTCTGCTCCGATCCACTTAAAATTTTGACACAACATTCTTGAAATGATTTACTATAAGATGAGTGAAGAAAAAAAAATTCCCTTAAGACTATTAGTTCTCTGTTGATTATGGTAACTTTGAGCTCCTATTTGGTCGTGAAACTTCACACATATATAAGTGCGTATAACAAAATGAAAATGATTTTGTTATTCGCGCGCCATTTAAAATGGATAAAGCTTGTGGCCCAAAATAAACAGAACTTTTTAAAAATACGAACAAATTATTCAACGGACTTACCATATTTTATTCAAACTATCGCCTTCTAGCTACAGCAATTTGAATTTGTCGATTGAAAGCTTTAGATTATGGCTCGAGGTGGCATTCAGTGTAAATATTTTGCTTGGCTTCTATGTCCACAACACATTTTACGCCATTTAAGCTCCCCTACCACTGCACATAGGGGTATTTGAACAATCTAAGGGGCCAAAAGTATTTTTTGGGTTTAACGTGTGCTAATGGATGTTTCTGAATAAAACCAACTGAAATAATGAACTTAAAACATTTATTGAATGAAATATAATATGAGAATGAAGAAAGATTTACAAGATCAAACATAACAAAAAAAATATAAACAATTAAAAAAAGCATCCAATCAAATGGTATTATCTAGATTTTCTTCATCGCTACGTGAAGAAAATTCTAGGTTTGGATCGGCAGGCATGAGCATTTCCAATGTTTCTGGCAGAAATGATTGGGACTTTCTTCTTTTTATTTGCCTCCTAGAGCTCATTAAGGGGTCCGAACTTAAAAGGAGGCGGTTAAAAATATCCCTGTTGCAATTTTCTCTAGTAAATTTTCGGGCAAAATGTAGCCGGTAAGAGCGGAAATGCTTATTTCGCGCTTCTGCAGCCTCTTCAGAGAGCTGGCCAATTGGTAACAAAGCACTCTTTATTATAACAGCTCCATGAATAAGTATTTTGTGCATTGTGGGTGTCATGGGATGCCACGGATAAAGATCCACATATAATCGAGCAGTTTCTGTTGCATAAATATCATATTTTTCAGGATTAATTTTATGACCACTAGAAATTGTTTCTAGAATAACTTTCAGTCTATATATTAATTCGTAGCTGATGCCTGTTATATCGGATGCTAATTGAGGATTGTCGAAAAATCTTCGGCTTGTGTTACCGTCATTGGTATTACCGAAATTCGCCTTTGGCATATCTATTAACAATCCCGTTTCTTGGCGAAACCTGTCCTGGATCTCTTGTTTTCTCTCTTTCTCGAGGCTTTTTTCAGTTTCTCTTTTTCTTGCTCTATATTTTTTTACTGGCAACTTATAAGCCAAAGGGAGAATGCTCTCAAATATTCTTATCCTGGCATGTAGTACCGAAATTCCGAATTGAATAGCCTCGAAATTAACATCTATTGTTTTATCCAAATTGTTGAAATCCGTCGAGGTTGTGCCACAAATGTAGCAACGACTGGTTGATGTGGTTCTTGTGGCAGCATTACAGACCTTTCCGTCAACCATTGTCATTATAAATTCGTGTTTCAATGAATAATGTTTGCCACTCAAGTCAAATTCTGTTGCAACCAGACTGTTTATCAAATTATTGGCGTGATTAATTTCTTCCTCCGTTACATCAGTAGTCTCTTTGATAAATTTAAATCTTATAGACCGACAAAATCGAGGAGAAGATGGTGTTGGATTTTCCCATATAGTCTTTTCCATGTTTTGGCCGCATACTAATTTAACAGGAACAAAGCAGCTTTGAATGAAATGTTCGTATCTGAATCCGTATCCTTTTCAATCTTTTGTTTGAACTGGGTCTGTTGGGACCCGTCGCAACCCCATTTACAAATTAATTTAAGGGTCTCACATTCTTGGACCTTCAATGTTGTTAGTACCTCTTCCAGGTAGTCCGATAATCGTCTAACGGTAAGGTCGACCAAAGGTTGCAATTCGGCTTCCGCACCTGTACTATTTACAGTGCAACATTCTGGTGGCGGATAGCACTTCTTTTTTTCTTTTTGTAAAAGACTATAACAAGGAAAGAATTTCTTATTTATTCTTCTTATTGTCTCGTATTGGTCTCGTGTTAGATCTGCATCGATGAACATTTGCATTGCTTCCTGGACAGATAAGGGGCAAATTTTATCTTTTGATGACTTTGTTCGATAATAGGTCTTTTTATATTTGGTTTCGCGAGTTGGCGAAGTAATGATTTCTTTTAGCACATTCGAAGCATCTCGCTTTCCTGACTTTCTTAATTCTACTTGCGCAGCATGCACGATAAGGTTTTGATCAAAATTAGAGCGCATTTCCTCAGTTTTTCTTCTTTTACTTCTTTCGCTCAGATCTCCCAAAGATTTACTCGGTCGTCCTGTTCGATTTGAAGGACTGTCAGCAACAACGGGAATGGCGAAGGTTCCGTTCAGCCAAGATTCATTACTTTTTAGGAATACCGCTTCTTTATAATGAGCTTTAGTCCATCGATTTTTAAATTCTGATTTGAAATGTGCAAAATTGCTTTTCAACGTCTCAATTTGATTGTCCGAGAATCCTTTAATAGACATAAACTGATCTTTCAAGAAATTTAGCCTTGCCTCTATGTTGGGTAAATTTTCATTGTTCATGAGATCAAACAGGTATTTTCTAGTCACAATCCTCATTCCCGATGCTCCCATTGAACCTAACACAAATAAATATTTCGCTTAATCTCTTGTAAATGAAAAGACCTTTTTCATAAAATTTTACCAACAACATTCAAAGTACTAAAATACCGTTTATCCGGACTTATCCATAACTCTTTACTCCACTGTTGAACACAAAAACATAAAATTTCACTTTTAAAGTTTGGGTTTTGCAAGAGTGCCGAGAACAGATAACGTACACGAAGTGATACGATCGAATTCCGACTGCCATTATCGTATGTCAAATGCTTGTAGGGTGCGCGGGAGGGGCTGGCTTTTGTTCTCGGAAGGGTCAGGTACCTCAGGAAGTCATTTTTGTAAATGTATTTATTGTTTTGTTAAATGGGCTTTTGACCCCGTAGATCTTTCAAATACCTGTATGTGCACTGCAGTATATTTCAGCAGAAGTCTTTGCTGTAGGAAAGGCTGCAAAAATAGCATTCGCAAAGATATCCAGCAACGCCAAAATAAATATAATATATACGTCGATATGAAATTTCATCTAAAAATGTTCTAAAAAGCAGGGAAGCCATAGAGATACTAGCCGCAGACAGACGGCTGCACATCTATTGGATACCCGAACATAAGGGCATTGTAGGAAACGAGATTGTAGATGAGATAACCAAGAGCGCTGTTTACATACCATTTGAACAAGAAAACTACATACTGAAACATTTAAATACGATATACTACTGTGGGCAAAAAGTAAGGTGAATTTGGTTGTAAAATCTTTATTTATTCTTGTAAATCAATTTCATCCCCTTTTAAATAATCCCCTCTCGATGAAATACACATATGCCAACGATTTTTCCATTCCCCGAAACATGACAAATAGCCCATTTCCGGTATAGCCATCAGCACCTTCTTCGATTCAGCTTTTATCTCCTCAATCGACTCGAAACGCGTTCCCCGGAATGGTCTCTTGAGTTTTGGGAATAGCCAGAAGTCACACGAAGCCAAATCAGGTGAATACGGTGGTTACGAAATTATACGCGTGGAATTTTTGGCGAAATGGTCACGAAGAACGAGTGCAGTGTTAGAAGGTGCATTATCGTGATGCAAAAACCAAGAGTTGTTGGCCCATAATTCTGGTCTTTTTAGACGCATTGCTGCACGTAAACTGCGCATAACGCTCAAATAATATTCCTTATTAACAGTTTGGCCAGGTGGAAGGAATTCATAGTGCACTACACCACGAAAATCGAAAAAAACTGTCATCATGACCTTTATTTTTGAACGACTTTGACGTGTTCTTTTCGGTCTGGCCTCGTCTTTAGCACGATATTCGCTTGATTGGTCGGTTGTTTCAGGGTCGTAAGCATAAATCCAAGTCTCATCTCTCGTAATAATGCATTTGAGATTGTCCTGATAGTCTGAAAGCATTGTTTCACACACATCAACGCGACAACTTTTTTTCCAAGAAATTGAGAGTTTTCGGTACCAAACGAGATTTGACTTTTCGTAGGCCCAAATGGTTTCTTTCAAAATGGTTTTCACAGATCCTTCTGATATTCCGATCATATCAGTAAGGTCTTTAACAGTCAACCGACGATTTTTGAGCACTAACTCCTTCACTTTATTGACGTGTTGGTCATCTGTTGACGTCGATGGTCGTCCGGAGCGCTCTCTCTTGAGCACCTTCTATGCTTTTGCCCTGCATTAGCTAGAACCCGAATGAAATGTTTAGGCGCTCTACAATATGAGAGGATAGAATGTCTCTCGGGGTTCAGAGCTTACTTAGATTCGCAAAAGACGCAGGCTTATTACAAGAAGCCTACTACAAGGAAACGTAAGGGTCAAGTTCCATCTGGTAACACTAAGGTCTAATAGGTCTATGTGATGGCTTTCAGCCAGCCTGGTCGACCTTACCTAACCTAACATATGTATGTCCACATCACACCTTCTTTCAAACTTCGAACTTGAGAAATACGTTTTGTAGAAAACAAAAGCATTCTAATGATGCTGTTTTTCGTAAACGTTATGAGTTTTACAGACGTAAATTCAACTAGCTCAATAAATCTTTGTACCGAAGTTATATATGTATATTCGTAATGTAGAGAGCAGTTTTAAATGTAATCCCATGTTCTTTTGGAGTTACATAAAATCTAAATAAAACTGCTCAAATTTACCTGCGTGCGTATATCCAGCTAATTCCATTTCTGATGCTGTCAATCATTTTGCCAAATTTCTTTCTGCGAATTTTACTTCAGGCAATAGTGATTTTGACTTTGCTCATGAGGATATCCAGTTTAATTTAGATACTTCCATCAACTTTGGGAAATTAAATTTGACTGACGAGGATGTCATTGTTGGCATAAATCAGCTTAAGCCATCCACTAATACCGATGTAGACTATCAACATCGGTTATTCTGATCAAAAGTTGTCCTGCTTTGATTACGCCTTTAAGACACATTTTCAACATGCCATTTTCTGCTGGAGTTTTTATTGATGACTGGAATTAACTTTTATAAGTATACTCAAAAGCGGCAATAACAATATTATAATATTCAAAATTGTAGGTATATTTCTAAACTATCTACAGTTTCTATATTTGGGTATTAGTCAAAGCCAAAATATACTTTGCCGTTAAACATATTTGTTAGCTATCTTTACGAAGGACTGTTTGGATACATTTCAAAGGGCTTTCCAGCTGAGATTTTTCTAAGGCTTGTGATAGGGTATCTCACCCAATATTAATACCTAAACTTGAGGGTTTCGGCTTTCACTCCCAATTTCTTAAGAGGTTAATTTCCTATCCTAATAATAAGCACTGTGTCGTTCGACTTGATAATGTATCGTCTTTTTCTTTTATTGCTTCGTCTGGTATCCCGCAAGGTAGTGTCCTAGGTCCGCTACTATTTAACCTCTTAATTAACGATATGTTCTCCTGTTTTTCATTGTGTAATTTTCTTCTATACGCGGATGATCTGAAATTAAATGTCCAGTAGATTCATTCACTCTCCAGCGTGAGTTGATTAACTTATATAGTTGGCGTGTGCGTACTCGTTTGTTCCTTAACATTAATAAATGTCACTATACTTCGTATGCAAATTCTTCTTAATATTCTTAACCCCTTCAGACCAGAATTATTGTCAATGGATAATAAAATTATTTTTTACTATTGTAATTATTAGTAAGAAGGACATCATAAAAACAAATGTGTGAAAAATCATACATATTTATTAAGTTTTCCGAATTTTCCGGCATGTGCACAATTATGCACATTAGGTTCCAAGTGTTGTCGACAAAGTAAAATAAAAATATTATAAGGCTTTAAACATTATGTGCATAATTCTGCACATGAGGTCCGAAGGGGTTAATATTCTTCCAACAGCTTACCACATCTCCAACTCGCCACTAAAGACAATAAGTGAATTAAAAGACCTGGATGTATATTTTGACTCGAAGCTCAACTATTGATATATGTATATGTACAGGGTAGGCCATTTAAAGCGGGCCCATCGGGCAACCCTATAACTTTTGACAGGAACGTCAGATCGACTAATGACATAGCGCGTTGGAAGCGTCAGTCCAAGACAATTTTTACCATGGAGCAGTACACTCCAAAAGAACGCGCTGAAATAATTCAGCTTTACATCCAAAATAACTTCTCAATTGTGAAAACTCAACGTGCGTTTAAAAAAAAAAATAAAGTTAAAAGTGCGCCATCCAAAAGCACTTTACAGCGTTTATACGCAAAATTTATTAACCACGGTAGTCTCAGCAATACCAGCCACGCATCCAGACAACGTACACGACGTTCTGCTGAAAATATCGAGGCTGTACGAGCCAGTGTTGAGGAGGCTCCGCGAACATCGAGTTATCCCAATGTTTATGCCAATCATCGAAGAAAATGACATGGAAGGCTACTGGTTCCAACAGGACGGGGCTACATGCCACACTTCACGCGCTACAATCGATTTTTTGAAGCCATTGTTCCCTGGAAGGTTGATTTCGAAAAATGGTGATTTTCCGTGGCCACCGAGATCACCAGATTTGACGCCACCGGACTTTTATTTGTGGGGTTATCTGAAATCCAAGGTATACATCAACAAGCCAAGGACTCTAACTCAACTTAAAAACAATATCCGACGCGAAATCGCCGCCATACCGGCCGAAATATTGGCCAAAACGATGGAAAACGCCGAAAAAAGGACACATTTGGCCATCAAGGCCAGAGGCAAACATTTGAAGGATATCATTTTCAAAAACTAGCTGGAACAAATCTCCTTGAATCAAAATAAATGATTTTTCATATCAACACAAAAAAAAATGTTTTTTTCAATGTTTTTTTTCAGAAACAAATGGGCCCGCTTTAAATGGCCTACCCTGTAATTGGCGCTTACACCTTTTTTGGGTGATTGACCGCGCTCCTCTACCTATTTGTGGTGTGCGTCTTGAAGTTGTTCCACAAATGGAGGGACCTATAGTTTTAAGCCGACTCCGAACGGCAGATATTTTTTATGAGGAGCTTTTTCATGGCAGACATACACTCAGAGGTTTGCCATTGCCTGCCGAGGAGCGACCGCTATTAGAAAAAACTTTTTCTTAATTTTGATCTTTCACCGAGACTCGAACCTACGTACTCTCTGAATTCCGAATGGTAGTCACGCACCAACTCATTCGGCTACGGCGGCCGCTACAGCACCTACATTAACTTTATTCTTTCTAAATTATTCCCATTGTTAGCCTGTATTCGGCGAACTAGTTTTTAGTTTTCTGATCCCTGTACTCTCAAACTGTTGTACCCGTCCTTAGTTCGGTCCAGGTTAGAATACGCGGTATTCGTTTGGGGTCAGTTTCATGCATCTATATTAATAGATTAGAGTCTGTTCAGAGAGATTTTGTGGGCTCTGCTTTGCACTCGATGAAATTCTTTGATCCCATTCCGTCCTATGCTCATTAATAAATCGAATGTCCTTAGAGTCTAGGCGCGCTCCGTTGCCGATGTCTGTAACTGCTCAATAAAATTAATTTTAATGTCCCCTCACGCATTTTCCGTTGTGCTGAATTGTTTTTTGTGAACGCTCCTTTTAGAAGGACGCTAGCTGAATTTAATACTTATTCTTCTTCTTTGGGCTTTCGTTTTTCTTACTCTAAGTTTACTTTTAAGAATTTACTTATAAGACTCTTGTCATAAGATCTTGGTTTGTGCCTATCTATCTAATAGTAATAAGCACTTAAAAAGCACTTGCAAAATTAGGCTGAAATGAGGAGTGTTACAAATTTTGCCCAATGTACACAGTGCTCCTAAAGCAAGGGCAGGGTTTTTGAAAATGGATCCAAGATTTTCCAACGTAGAGTTTTCGTATATGACCTCTAGATTTCAAATTTTCAAACCCCGAAATCGTACCTGATCCTATTTTAAAGATAAATGTATGTATTACTTATGTATGTACTTAAATGTAAACCACTTTCAGCGTAACCCAGGACCAACGACGGGGACGTAGTGGTAACCTGGTCCCATTTTGTTTTTTAAATTTTTTTTGGTTGATTTTTTGTTTTTTTTATATTTTTTTTTTGGTTTTTTTTTTGATTTTTTTAAATGTTATTATTAAATAAAAACTTGAGCGATAACGATACTCCTTGGAATTAAAATTTTGATTATGCATTAAGTGATGAAAATTCTACAACTGCTGTAAAAAGCTTCTCTAAGTATAACTCATCTTCGATTGTATTTATTTTATATCTCTCCCAAGTTTGCGAGAATTCACGGTGGAGTGACTCTCCACTTTGCTCGGACCAATATCCTAGACCATCATTGTGTTTTATGAATTGAAGACATTCCATAATGTGGGTTTTTAAGACATGAATTTTTAAGGTTACTGAGATGTCTTCAATTTCATGTAAAGCAATCAAAGCTTTGTTTAACTTATCCAAATGAACGTTTAGTTCTGGTCCTACTTTTCCAGATGTAAAACTACAATCGACAACTTTATTCATTATTACAAAAGCATTGGTAAAAGGTATGATTTTTAAATATCCCACAGTTTCATAAATCTCAGGATCATTTAGTTTGTGAGCTTCTTTTAAAAGTTTCCTACATGCATTGCCTTCGAAACAATCTCCGTGGTAGTTTTTGGAAATAAGTTTTAATTTTTTTGGCCATATCAAAGCTTTATCTTTTCCCAAAAGGGGTACTAAACCTTTCCAAAACAGATGGTTTACGAAGCCCATTAGCACGTGTAATTCAGGAATTACGCATTTTTCTAACACAGTGATGTCATCACTTTCGGTAAATAGAGGGAGGTTAATAGTGCTATGAAACTCTTTGCTGTTTTTCTTATTTCCACCAGCAAGATTGAACTGTTCATAATCGTTTCTTAAATCTCCGTATGATTTCAGTTTGATAACATTGCTTTCAAAATTATCTGCATTGGAACTACATTGATTGTAAAGCACATCTTCCTGTCCAGATGTCTTGTTTTCTTTCAAGTCGTTAAGTGAAACAAAACAATAAGGACAAGGAAACATTGCAGATGCCGTCTGTTGGCCATTTATGATAAGCATCAATTTAAAATCCGAAACGAACTTGAAGGGAATGTTATTTATTTTAGTGATGTCAAACAAAAGTTTTACGTTTTCATACGTTTCCTTTATCTTAGGTACAATGCATAGTAGTATAACTCGTTTCACGCTCATCAATTTTGCTTTCTTACTTGCGCTACCTCCCTCAGAATAAAGACTTCTCTGATTTTTATCATGAATTGTTAAATCATCATAATTAAAATCATCACCATCAGAATTTTCTTGAAATATTGATAAAGAAATTTAAAAAAATCCGCGGCCCCCGTCAGCCATTGCTTTAACACAAACATTCCCTTCAAGTTTTCTTTCCATAATTACTGCATCAAAAAGTTCTTCCGCATTTGCGTAAACTACTGGTCTTTCTTCTTTTTTTGCATCATCACAATCAAAAAAGTATTTATCTTTTTTATATATATCTTGTAAAAGTTTCGATTTTTCTGACATGTGCTTCTTATAGTCAACGGGTACTGACTTTCTTCCAACATTTGATCTTAAAAAGTTAGCAATGCTTTTCAGTTTATTACTGGATAAGCCAAGGTTTACTCGCAAATTATCCAAACGCTCTTCACTGAACGTAACGTCCTTTTTTTCATTAGGATTAACAACAACTCTCATTTTAGAACCCTTCGTACTCAACTCAATTTTCTTATTCTTAATGTGTCGATTTATATCGTCTTCAGAATCAATTTTGGTTCTAATAATAGTTGACGCAACGATTTCTTGCTTGACATCAGGAAGTTTTTCTATTATTTTTAAAGCATTGCCTTGAATATTATTACATGAATGTTTTTTGCCTTTACCAATTTCTTGTAAGCATTTTTTACATATTTGTATATTAGTTTTTTCCTTTTTTTGGCTGTCTTTCTTTGCAAGTTTGTCAATATTTGAGGATCCATAAAGACCATTAGTTGTATCAATCTTAGTTTCGAAATTTCGTTTACAACCCTTACCCTTTACTACTTTCTCATGACCTTTATATCTGCCTGTTAAACATACATAACAATTACAACTGTCCATAGATGTGCGAGTACTTTTAGGTAAAACCAAACTATTGTAATCTGGCATGTCTGGAAAAGGTCTTGTAAAAATGTTGTTACTTGCATCAAAAAGTGTGAGGTAGCAAGTTCTGCATATGCTAAGGGGGTATTTTTCGTTATTTAAATCATAATCTTTGTTTATAAATTTCTTTATCAATGTTTCATATTTTTCGTTTATAAGAAATTTATTCGGCTTTTTTTTGCCAAAAGAAATTTTTGTACCGCAAGGTCCGCAGACTTTACGTCTATTTTCATCGTGAGAACAAGCTTTCGTATTGTCCATTGCACCATTCTAAACAAGTCAAACACTACTTGAAAATATCTGCAAAGCCTTTTTTATTCGTAATTTAACAAAAATTATTTCATTTTTTTAGTGTTGAATAGGACCAAAATGTTTGCGTCAAAGGTGATTTATATTAGGATTGTGAGTTTATTTTAAATTACAGGTATTTGTGTTGTTGAGATGATGGCTGCTAGACTACAAGTGACTTTTTAGATATTGTGAAATGTACAAATAAACGTCTAGCCTGGCAAGGCCTACTAGATCTTTATCTGGCGTAGACATGAACCTATGCACATTTAAACTGAAAATAAGTAATGTAAATCTTTCAACTAGATTTACCACAGGTAAACTTACTCTATCTTTAAAATAGGATCAGGTACGATTTCGGGGTTTGAAAATTTGAAATCTAGAGGTCATATACGAATACTCTACGTTGGAAAATCTTGGATCCATTTTCAAAAACCCTGCCCTTGCTTTAGGAGCACTGTGTGTAAAGAGTAACTCAGTATTAGTGAAACGACGATTCAATCTAATTTATGATACGTACACCTATTTTGAAGTGAGACCTTAATAACTCAGACTAATAAATTGCTTTCAAATAAATGCTTTCGTAGTTGTATCATTTCTATTACAACTGGAAAATATTTAAATGCGACAAAAAATATATTTTTATGCCCAAACTTTGATTTTCTTTTATTTCTTATCAATGCTGGGAAGGCCAAACATATTATTCCGATCTTTCCCAGTCCATTTGATATTGATATATAGTTAGTTGGATACCCCACAGCTATAATAAATATATATTATATATACACTACCGGTCAAAAGTTTGGGTTAACTTGAAAAATTGTAAAAAATTTTCAAATAATCATGATTTTCTTCGTCAAATATTTTTTAATATTGTTATTTTACAGAAAGTAATTGTGTCAATACAAAATATGTTAACTTTTAAAGAAACCCGCAAGTATTTGTTCATATTTTCGATTCCTCGAAATATCCGCCTTTTGCTCGTATTACAGAATCGCATATTCTGGGCATCCTATCAATTAATTTACGCAAAGATTCTGCTGTTATTTTATTTCAGCAATTTTGCAGAAATGTCCAAAGTTGTTTTGTATTAGTAGGTTGCAATTTTCTTACTTCTCTGTCCAACTCGTCCCACAGCAACTCGATCGGGTTACAATCCGGCGACTGAGGAGGCCATTCCATATATTTGAGTTGTTTTTGATTTTCTTTGGCTGCAATGTAATCCTGGCAAAATTTTGAAGTGTGCTTGGGATCGTTATCCTGCTGGAAAACGAATCCGCTGCCCGCAAGTCTTTTCCCACACGGAAAAGCGTGCCGTTGAAGTATGTTGTGGTAGACTTTTTTGTCCATGATACCCTCAATTTGCACAATGTCTCCAACTTTGTCTCCAGCAAAGCATCTCCAGACTAACACTAACCCTCCACCATGCTTAACTGTGGGAGCAACACATTGGTTCATCATGCGTTCACCGACAAAACGACGAACACATTGGCGGCGTCGTTTGTTGAAAATTTCAAATTTGGACTCGTCCGTGAACAAGACT
Organism: Anastrepha obliqua; assembly: GCF_027943255.1. Lineage (NCBI taxonomy): Eukaryota > Metazoa > Arthropoda > Insecta > Diptera > Tephritidae > Anastrepha > Anastrepha obliqua. Next base: position 81,295,768 of record NC_072895.1, on the reverse strand, counting down.
TTAGACTATTGTTCAGTTGTCCACTCTTTATGTTTTTTAGCCCAATTAAGTCTCTTTACTTTATTTTGCTTTCGAAGTAAAGGTTTTTTGGCGGCGACGCACCCTTTTAGGCCGTAGTTTCTTAGTCGTCGCTATACCGTCGAAACAGATACTGGAGCCTCGCGGAAGGAATTGAGTTGTTCGCGAATTTCAGGGGCTGTTTGAAAACTATTTGTTTTTTGCTTACAACACATATGATTTTATCCTCTCCTTTTGACGTAGTTTTAGGCCTCAAAGAACGAGCGTTGAATAGCCTTTTCCATGTAGTGCTACAATGACTGCTCGTGTTTCTACACTAAGCTCTGCTTTCCGACTCATTTTAAATAATAAAACAAGAAATATGTAGTTTTATTTAAATTTTAATAATTAGAAGATAATTTTTGTATAACGTCGACTTGTATGTAAGTTTTTGTAAAACAGTTATTTTTTGGAATACAAAAAATTGTTTAACGTACCTTTTTGATAACAAAGATGACACCAACAATTAGAAATATAACTCTTGAAGCGAGTTTCGCAGCAATAAGATGTTACGCGTAATATGCACTAGACGCATTAACAGAATGCAGCAAATCATAACACGTTCATGCTTGATCTACGCGTCTCCCACAGTCACTTTGTAAGCAATAACAATCTCCTAAACTCAAACTAGTAGCAGAACGCACGTTTAAAAAAAAAAAAACCACTAATAAGCCGACTTGATTGTGTAAAATTCCAAAATAATGTAAGTGAACCCAAACTTTTGACCGGTAGTGTATATATATATATATATTGATGTTCACCCACAAAAAATTTCCTAGTTTATGTAGCCTCGAATGACAGCTGGTTTTTTATTTGAAGCTTTTTCATGACAGGGATAACTCGGAGTGTCAATAAAATTATAGACCGCAGTTTAATCAGTGACAATATCGATTTTATTACTTCGGAGTGTCTCAGTTCATTTACACCTACAGATAAGCATCATATTTCTTTGGTACTTAAATTAAATTTTTATGAATTTTCTACTAGTATTTTTAACGAAAAATTATCCTTTGGTTACAAAAATTGAAAGCTTTTATGCGTTGATAAATCTGTAATTAAGGTAAGTGGGAAACATTGTACGCAGATTCTGACGTTGCGCAATGTTTTTTCTACTTTTAAGTTTAAAATGATTGAGATCTGCCGCATAAATAACCCTTTAAAAATAAAAGGGCAGTACAAGCTTCCTTGGTTCACACGCGAGCTTAAAAGACTTAAGAATAAGCGTAGCAAATTCTTTAAGGGGAAACGCCACTATGAAAATTCAAAAAAATCAATTTTTTGTTTTACATAAATTTTAGTACCTATAACTACTCAAGAAAGTGTGGTAAAACTTTTAAAGCGAAATTCGCTTTACTCCCGATTCTACGAGTATGTGTACTTAAGTGAGCGCCCGTCGCTTTGGCCCCTTAGCGCTTACGATACGATGCTTTATTTCAAACGCGTTTTTCTCTAAACGACTTTTTTTGATACGGTGGCAACGATTTCTAATGAACCGATTTTAATTTCTTTTTTTTTTAATTTTTGTTATCGCATTGGCTATCGTTGTACGTAGCCGATTTTCAAAATTTTGAATTTTAATTTTTTTGGGCCTGTTGAAGATCAAAACAATGGTGAAAAAAACACATCGAAATTCAAATCACCACCATTTTGTAAAAAAAAACGGTTACCTACAACGAGAGCCACTATTGTGTTAGATTAGGTTGGTATGGTTGCCCAGGGAGTGAGCACACTTGGACGAAGAAGGATTCGTCCTTTGTGATACCATTGTGAAGGAAGTGAGGTAAAAGGGAAGGACCGATGGGATGCAGGGAGAGGGCGGGCAAAGGTGGTGATGGAATGGTTAGGAGCGTGCAGATTACGAACGATGACTATGTTTGCGTCAACCGCTTTGTACTGCTGATGAAATTCATCAGATTTTTAATGTCAGCGCCAGCTATATCAGCAGGCGTGGCAAAGAAGTAAGAGCCAAGATGCCTGGATCTTAGCCCCGCCAGAGCAGGGCAGCTAAGAAGAAGGTGCTGAGATGATTCCACCTCATCCTCCATACATCCAGCGCAAAAAGGACTCGAGGTGATTCCAAGTCTCACAGCATGCATTCCTCGCGCATTGTGTCCTGTGAGAGAACCCACTAGATTAGAGAGCTGATATTTTGTCAGCCTCAGAAGCTCACCCGAGCGCCTCTGGTCCACACGTGGCCAGAAGGATTTCGCGACTTTACACGTTTGTGTATTTGCCCAGATGATTATTCATTGCTGTATCGCTGCCACAAGATGACGTCATTTTTTTTTAACTCGTTACGTTTATTTACATAAATTTGTAAATTTTCAATATTTTCTAATAAAAATTTACATAAACATAGTTTAATACATATACCTATAATAAATATGCATTTTGTCCGATCCTCGAGTAATCATTCCTACTTACAAAAAAAAATTCCCAAAAATCGTCTATTTTTTGACGGCCCACAATGGCGTTCTCCCTTAAAAAGTTTAAAATAAACAAAAAAGAGGAAGTTTATGTAAATTTAATTTGTTTAAATAAATTTCTATAAAATAATTATATTCTAAGTGTGGAAAACAATATTAAATCCAGTCTGGAGTTTTTTTGGCAATACATCAAATCTAAGAAGTCTAGTTCTGGTGTCCCATCTGCTGCTTTTCTGAATAATAAATTAGCTACCCAACCTTTTGAAGTGGTAAGCCTGTTTGAGGATTTTTTCAAGCAAATATTGTAAGTGATGAATCTGGTTTGCACGGGGTTTGTCCTGAGGATGCTACCTCGTCTCTTAACTTTGGGCGTTTGAATCTGTCGTTGGAAGATATTGAGAAAGGTATTTTATCCCTAAAACCCTCTACAAAAACGGATGGTGATGGTCTGTGAGTTGCTCTTTTCAAACATTGTTCAGCTCTTGCTTCGCCTCTCAAATTAATTTTCAATAAATCGAATGGAAAACTTGAATCTCGTCAGTATTTAAATTACTTGAAAATATTGTCAAAGAAAAGATGTAGTTTTCAACTAAAAGTATCATGTCACCATACCGGATTGGTTTTGTGGCAAGTATGTAGGTCTCCAGTTTCCAATTTGGCCGTCTTCACTGAATACTGTATTGCAGGGTAATACTCAGCTGGGTAACATATCAACTGTATCTACACTGACTTTTCAAAAGCGTTCGATAAAGTATCGCATACAATTTTAATAGATAAACTTCTATTCCTGGGCTTTCACTCAGTTTTTTTGTGATCCCTACCAAATGCTGTATATCAAAATTCTTTTCGTACGAAATACTGTAAATTAACGTAACAAAATTCTGCAGTGACAAAATTCTGTATTTACAGAATTCTGTATTTACAAAATTCTGTACTATCTTAAAAAAATTCTGTATTGACAAAATTCTGTATTGATGAAATTCTGTACTGACGAAATTCTGTATTAAGAAAATTCTGTATTGAAAAAATTTTGTGTTGACAAAAGTCAACGAAAAAAGGAGTTCTACGCAAAAATACGGTGGATTGCGTAGCCGGAGTCGGACTGATGAGGGTTATTTTTTTGAAGCGCGGCCGAAGGCCGCTTACGCGAAAAGGAGTTCTAGGCAAAAATACGGTGGATTCTATCGAAACTGAAGAAAAAAAGTGCGCACTTTTTTTATAAAATTTATTGAATTTCTTGTCATTTACTTACAGCATTTCGTCAATACAGAATTTTGTCAATACAGCATTTCGGCAATACAGAATATTTTTTACAGAATTTTGAAATACAGAATTTCGTATACAGAATTCTATAATACAGAATTCTGAAATACAGAATTTTGTATACAGCATTTTGTAAACAGAATATTGTATCATACAGCATTACGTACCTAACCCAGTTTTTTTAGATTGGCTGCGATCTTACTTATCGTCCCCTTTCGGTGTTAACCTCATAACTTCATTTTTTTCGAAATTTAAATTTTTAGTGAAAACACCTCCTTAGCATACAATGTTCATAATAATTATAGAATTTTTTTCAGGGCGTTTCGATTTTTCTCGTTTCTACTTGTTCGAATTCAAAAACCTCATATCTTTTCATAGAATTTAAGTAACTCTAAACATTTTTATCGGTTTACTGAAATTATCTTTTGTTCTGTTCTTTAATACTAAACCTTTCTATTGAATTTGAAGATGATCGGTTACTTTTCATTACTCCGATTAATAGCGTATATGAAGCAAGTTGTGAAACATAAGAAAGTTAAGAAAAATATAATAGGAAACGGTTTTATTGAAAAACTTAAAGATTCATGTTTTTAATAAATAAAATAGAGTGATATCCTACAAATACAATAATAGAATGTAATTGAAAATGACTTAGAAAGTAATTTTGAAAATATTGCTTAATACAAAATAAAAAATGCAAATGCGATAAATTTCGAAGATTTTTTAATTATTTGATTCATTTTTCAAACAGATGTACAAGGCTACTACAATATGACAAAGAGCGGTAGCGAACCGTCAGCTATTATTCGCAGTGGTGAAAATGTTTCCTCCATTCCACCCGAGTCTCCGCTACTGGATATAATCGAGCCATCATCGATAGCTGACACCACGGATTCCCTTGATGTAGAAACTCACATAGATAAATATGATGGTAATGAACAGTCCTTAGGTTTAACAACTACAAACGATAACGAAAAATCGAATCTGCCAACAAGTGGAACACTGTGCAACAATGCGACACTCCCCATTCCGTTACCTACTCTTGGCATCTTACCTATTAACGGAGCCGCTTTACCACCAAGTAAGCCAACTTTACCTGCCTTTGAGTATATTTCTCCGACAAACCATTCGCTCAGCATCGGAGACTTTCCACTTATGGAACTGAATAGAGTGGGCGTGTTTCCTGCATTCCTACATCGACGCTCGCGCGGTGAAAAACGTCCTATTCCAGACGAGCAAAAAGATGAGAAGTATTATGAACGGCGTAAACGAAACAATGAAGCGGCAAAGAAATCACGAGATGCGCGAAAAATACGTGAAGATCGTATTGCTTTCAGGGCAGCGCTTCTCGAACAAGAGAATTCTATTTTACGAGCTCAAGTCATGGCGTTGCGCGATGAACTGCAAACTATGCGCCGACTGATCGGTTCAGGCACAACAGCCTCTGTTTTAGGAGCTAGCAGCAGAGGAGTAATTGCGTTATAAGGATGTCCTAAATGGGACATTTCATTAATTGTAAATAACATATAGATTTTATTAAAATGTTGTTAAACGAATATATATATGAGCATATGTATGTAAGTTACTATTCCAACTTTTTACGCTAGAAAAAAAATGTGTCTCTACGAGCACTCGAATGGGAAAGAAATCGTACCCAAGTGGTTGTTTGCGTGGTGAAATAAGCTGGATGAGTTCAGATCGCTGATGGCCAAAGCTTAAAACTCAGTTAGTCTAGACTTAATTTATGTAACTTAACTTGACTTAATATTTTGCCCAACTTGTTTTACGGAAAGCTGAGCTAGTGGTTAGTTAAAACTCAATTTAGCTTGAGAAACTTAAGCAGCTGTAAAATATATAACAGGATGCGAAACTATTTCATTTTGGTGAGAGTGCGCCCAGGAACTCGTTTTAATACTGCTGATAGTCGAAATGGCAGGCTGCCAGCCAAAATAACTGACGAAAGCAGTTCGTTTTTACCTTAATGGTTAAAAGTTGCGATTTAAATATTTATAATTGCATATTTATTTTATAATAAATTCATTTGAAACGTAATAATTTAAATTAATGTGTGATTTCAGAGCTTTCCAAAGTCTCTTATATCCTTTTCGGCTTCTTTTAATTCGTTTTGTGTACATATGTATGTATATGAATACATTTTACATTTTATTGAAGACTGTGGTTTATGTATGTACATATGTAAATTTGTATATCTGTATGAAAAACGTATATCCTGGTTGAAAAGCATAGCTAAAGGAATTGAATTTGAGTTTGAGATATTCTACAAACATATTTTTGTTAACCAATTCTAAGTTATAAAAAATTAAAAGTTATCTGCGTTTACTTATTCTGTTCGGTGTTTCACAACTTTTTTTACCAACTTTTTATGTTATATTAAAAAATTGTAATAATTATGTATTTATTTAAGCTTATATTTTCATGTTCATTACTTTATTATTCTTACATTACTTTTGTATTTCAATTTGGAAAAATTTCATTTAAAAATGAAATTTTGAATTTTTTGCTTATAAAGAGTGATCAGTTTAGAGGTATCGTATTTTAAATTGAAATAAAACAACGAAAATTCAAATCGATTGGCCGCACCAAACGGTTGTTTTCAATGGATGTAATGGCTGTTCTCAAATGGCTTCGGGTTGTTCTTCATCCATTGACGTTGCCATTAAGACAAAAATGAGCCTCATCGCTGAACACCATAAGTTGATCTGGATGCGCGATAAGCACTTTTCACGGAGAGTCGATTTTCGTGATGCAATTGTATGATTTGTAAGCAATAAATATTGTAAAAATGTTGTATTTAGTTTGACAGTATTCACGTGTGATCTGTCAAAAAAACTCTTTTGGAAAAAGTACCTCCAATATAATTAATCTTTATATGCCGATATATGTAAGAGATATACAGTGGCTCAATAAAGAACTCGGACAAACCTTAGTTAAAACTTTGTATAAAAAACACTGCTAAAATAAAGGCAATTTGAAACAATATTTTTCGATTTCTAAATGCTTTATTTATATAATTTAAGAAATAACAAAAACATAAGATAAGTCGTGTGCACTTCTTTTACAATAACAAAAAACTTTCAAAATGAGGAGAATTCACGCCAAAAAAGAACTCGGACATCTGGCATCACTTCGTAATTTCTGACAGTTTAAATGGGGGAATCCCATTTTTTAAATTATATATAGTTAATTGAGGAACGATCGACAATTTTGGAAGTAAATTGTGTCAATAAAATTGTGTCAAGTACGCATTTTCTTTTTTCTTTTTTGTAAAATGAGTCGACAACGTGGCCAAACTTCGGTGGAAGTGCGAAAAATAATTATTGAGCAACATAAAAATGGAAAAACCATACGTGAAATCGGCAAACTTGTAAATCGACCGCGATCAACTGCATGTGACACCATAAAACGTTTTAAAGAAACAAAATCTGTAGAAAACAAAGTGAAATCAGGACGGCCAAAGCTTTTTACGGACGCTAACGGGCTGTGGATAGTAAACCAAGTTAGAGCAAATCCTCATTTAAGTACTCCAAAACTTACAACACAAGTTAAAGAACATCTTGAAATTGACTGCAATCCAGAAACTTTGCGATTAGTTCTAAGAAAAAACTACCTCAATGGCAGAGTCGCAAGAAAAAACCCCTACATTAGTAAGGAAAATAAAAACAAACGAATTAATTCTGCAAAAACCTATAAAAATAAGGACATTGAATTCTGGAAAGATGTGATATTTTGCGACGAAAGCAAATACAACATATTCAGATCAGATGGGCAGTCGTATGTATGGAGGAAGCCAAATGAGGAGCTGAAAGAGAAAAACCTGCGTGCCACTGTTAAACACGGTGGCGGTTCAGTGATGGTTTGGGGATGTATGTCCGCCTCCGGACCCGGAAATCTTTTTTTTGTTGATGGCATAATGGATCACAAGCAATATCTTTCAATTTTAAAAAGAAATTTAATTCAAAGTGCTGAAAAATTGGGTATAAAGGAACAATTTTATTTTTACCAAGACAATGACCCCAAGCATAAGGCGCTTGAAGTTCGCTTGTGGTTGATGTATAACTGCCCGAAAGTGCTCGAAACTCCACCACAGTCCCCTGATATAAACGTCATTGAGCATTTATGGGCGCATTTGGAGAATAAACTCAAAAATCACAAAATTTCAGACAAAAAGGACCTCGAAGCTGCTCTTAAGGACGAATGGCCTAAAATTTATCCTTCCGTTTGCAGAAATTTGGTCTAGTCAATGCCGAAACGACTAAATGCTGTTATTAAATACAAAGGGTTTCCTACAAAATATTATTTTTTTATTTTTATTGGCTTTTAAAGTAATGTCCGAGTTCTTTTTTGGCGTGAATTCTCCTCATTTTGAAAGTTTTTTGTTATTGTAAAAGAAGTGCACACGACTTATCTTATGTTTTTGTTATTTCTTAAATTATATAAATAAGGCATTTATAAATCGAAAAATATTGTTTCAAATTGCCTTTATTTTAGCAGTGTTTTTTATACAAAGTTTTAACTAAAGTTTGTCCGAGTTCTTTATTGAGCCACTGTATTAATACGTATACATATAAAATGGTATTTAAAAAAAGGCCAGCCGCACTATATGCGCATATTTCAAGTGAAACTTCTTAATTTCTGGATTGCGTTGTGCTGGCGGTTTTTCTTGTTTCGACAATTTTTTCCGAGCTCTGTATTCTCGTGCGCGTTCAGCAGGCGTTTTTGGCATATTCATGTCTATAACAAATAGTAATACCAAATTGAAAATCAACAATATTTTTTATGGTCATCCAATACAATAATATAACTATTATAAAATTATACTTACAAATACTCAAATTAGTGATGTCCAATCGGTTTTAGTAAGGCAAAGCAGTTTTTCCTCAACAGTACCTGTGAACTGTGTAAGATAGATCTTTCATAATTACAATATACTGATATTTAATGTTTTCGTATAGATACTAAATTTGACATAGTATATTTATAAAAATGTATCAATACATACCTGTTCTAACTGGAAATTAATTTGCAAATTTTAACTTCACTTTCACTGAATATATATTTAAATATTAAATATTATTTAATAATAATAATAATTTTGATGAACATGTGGACTACCAAATCCGCGTCGTTTTCCACATGTCTAGGCGTCTGCCTCTCTTTGCCCCTGTAATATCAGGCGCATGCGGACTTGAAATTTTTCTCTGACGCGCGTAAAGAAGTTTCACTTTAAAAACGGTAAAATTTCCATCTGGTTGACCGTGGTTTGAAAAAAAAGAGATGATAACGGGGTAGAGGGCGTATCCTACATTCGAAAAGTGAAAAAGCCACCTTAAGGAGGGTTATATGATTTCAAAGCTTGTAAAATTGGCCAACAATTCTCCTATTTTGGTCATTTCAAAAAGCAGAAGTGCTGCCGGATACCTTAAAAATAAATAATAAAAACACATTCAATAGAATATAATAAATTAATAAAAATACGAAATTTTATGATTTATATTTACATTATATTTGTATTTTATTGTTTGATCTTAGGCATTTTGATTTTGTGGATTTGTATTTGATGGGTATATTTAAATTTACACTAAAATGGTTTAATAAATGTGGTTTAATATGTATGTAATATTTGATCCATATATACGTTTTATTCAAACAAAAATAGTTTCACAGGCGAAAAATCACGCGAATTTTACTATATTATAATATTAATATTTGATACCTATTTGATTTTTTGTTTTTCTATGTATACGCAGATATATGCATGTTAAATATTAAAAAAATTATTTTGAGTAAAACTACTTCCTGCGTAAGTGGCCTTCGGCCGTGCTAATACTTCATCAGTCCAACACCGACTACGCTGTCCACAGTAATTTTGCTTAAAACTCTTTTCTGCGTAGGCGTCCTTCAAAAAAAGTAACACTCATCAGTACAAAACCGGCTAAGGCTGCCCACAGTACATTTAAAATACATATTAATATTGTATTTAAATTCAATATATACACTTTAGAGGTTGTAAACGGGATAGGCGTTTTCATTGTCATTATTCCAACCGAAAGTAGTAATTGGAAACTGTGTTCCTATGTTGTTTTGTTTTCATTCGTATTCAATTTGTTCTCTTTGCTTCTGGCAGCACTCTATTTCAGTAATGCTTTTCAGTTATTGTTATTCGTCTGGTTCATATGTAGCTAGATTATCTATGTATTTATTCGAGCTTAATAATATGTTCACACATGCATTAATCACCTATAAATCCAACAAATTAATCTACTCGTTCACATATGGCTGATTACCTGCATAATTGACAATCAGCTGTCAATACTACTTTGAGAGGTTTTTCTTCATAGAAATTATTTTTGTGGAATATTCGGTGTTTTTGGTTTCTTTAATTATTATAAACGATATGAAGAAAATACAAGGAGGAGGAATAGCGGATTTATTTGGCTGCTAATAATAAACAGTTGGAGGAAATCCATATGCGACGTTTACTGACGTTACAAAAAATTATGACAGCTATGCGCATGGGATATTCTATATTACATTTTATAATAAGTAATAAGAGGACACACGGACAAAAATTTTATTAGAATTACAGTGAAACCTCCCCTTGCGGACACTTCCAATAAGCGGACACTCCCCATAACCGGACAAAAACTGAGGAACCAAGCTTTATGTTGTGTTTTTAGAACGAATTCCACTCTAATAACCGGACACTCTAATAACCGGACGCGGACACTTTTTCTCATTTTTTCTGTTCTAATCACCTCTCGAAAGCGGACGCGGACCTCTCGGTAACGGACAAGCAAAATATATCACTGAACAAATGTGTAAAGAAAACAATAAAAACCTCTCCTACGCGGACGCGATACTCTAATCCGCGGACAACAAAGATAGTAGATAGACAATAGTTGAAATAAAAAAAGAATACATAACTAAACTAAACACACGAATCTACATGCTGAAACATGTGAACGTGTAACGGGATCTATGTGTAACAATGTGTAGCTTTTAGCATGAAAAGAACAGAAAAAGCGGGTACTTTTTCCCCCGGGCCCGGAGTTTTCAGAGGGGCCCGGACTCGAGAGTAATTCGAATTATATGAATTAGACATAATTTGAAGGGGCCCGCATCTCAAGTTTCCCCCGGGGCCCGAATACTCTCTCCACGGCCCTGGCTGCCACTCTCGTGAAACAAAAGGAAGAAATTAAAAGAATATGGATGGGCGGTGATAACGTCAACAAAAAGAAAAAGTTCTTAAACGCGGATGGCCATTTTGACCATTTGAGTTTCGAATGGTTCGTTAAGGCCAGAAGCCAAAATATACCAATATCGGGTATTATTATACAGGAAAAAGCAAAAGAAATCGCTGGCCGATTAGGTATTCAAAATTTTTCTGCGTCAAATGGATGGTTGGAGAAATGGCGTAGGCGTCATAATGTGACTTTCAAACGAATATGTGTGGAATCTTCCGAGGTTAATTTCGAGGATGTGCAGCAATTTAAACAAAAACTACCAAATATTTTATTAGGCTACAGCCCAAAAGATATTTACAACGCGGATGAAACTGGACTATTTTTCAGTGCTTTGCCCAATAAAACTCTTGCTCTGAAGAATGAAAAATACGTGGGCGGTAAGTTATCAAAAGAAAGATGAACTGTGCTATTGTGTGCCAATATGGAGATAAAGAAAAGCCATTGGTTATCGGAAAAGCAGCATGCCCACGCGCCTTTAAAAGAGGCAATATAGGAAGTTTGCCAGTGGAATGGAAGTCAAACCGGAAAGCTTGAATGTCTCGTGAAATTATGTGTGAGTGGCTAGAAATGCTTGATAAAAAAATGGGATGCCAGAAGAGAAAAATTTTATGATTTTTGGACAATGCTACAACTCACTCTCGAGATATTAAACTAGATAACATAAAGTTGATCTTTTTACCTGCTAATACAACATCCGTTTGTCAGCCTCTCGATCAGGGTATAATACAAAATTTTAAGTGTCATTACAGATGCCATATAATCAAAGATATTTTAACAAAATTAGGAGACATTCCAATGGACAGACTTTCAAAAACTTTAATGTTCTGACTTCGAGGCAGAGGATGATATTCCCATATCGACCCTGGCGGCTTTGATAAAGATTTTAAACATAAAAAAATTGTTTAAAGAGGTGGGATAGTAATTTTAACTTAGAGTTTTTTTTCAACCCCCATAAGCGGACACTCCCCATAAGCTGACGAAAATTGTGGAACAGTGAATGTCCGCTTGTGGGAGGTTTCACTGTATATTTGCAGACCTGTTTTCTTTGCCGGCATCCATTTCATTTATTATTTGTATTATTTTGAAGTTTATCCTTCCATTCGTAATAATAATTATTGATAACACAGAAAACACATGGTTGTATGTGAAAAAGTATCGTTATTATCTAGGATTATTTTATAATCTCAGATTTTGCGAGAGAAATTTTGTATGGGAAATCGCGTTTTTTAATTACGGATTTTGAGTTAAGCGCGAAAAAGTAGGTCATCTACTTATATGTGAACGTATTATAACTCCCAATCAGTAATTACAAAGCGAGATTACCCGTAGAAAACTACTATCCCGAAATCCGAGATAATAATACATCAGATTATAAATATACCTTTTGCTGTACAACCCTGTGTTGTCGATAATTATTATTGCAAATATAAAGAGAAACGTAAAAGTAAAAACTAAATAATAGAGGTTTGTGGACATAATTCTAATGAAATGTTTGTTCGATATTATTAATTAAGCATTCATATTACAGAATAGATGCTTTGGCCTGTTATTGCTTATTATAAAAAGTAATATCGAATTTGGCATGCGTATTGCTGCCATTATTTTTTGCAGCCTCAGTAGACATCGTTTAAGGATTTCCTTCAACCTTCTATTACTAGCACCAAACTGCGCAATTAAATTAACTATTACTTCTATTTACTTTTTTCTTCTTCATTTCTTCATATCATTTATTTTCTTCATATCGTTAATAATAATTAAACAAATCAAAAACAATAAAATATACTACTAAACCAATTTCTATTAACCAAAACCTTTCAAAACAGTCTTCACAGCTGATTGTTAATTTTGCATCTAATTTACCATATAGGAATGCTTACATTGATTTTTGTAAATTTATTGCTAATCACTGCATATGTGACCGTACTTTTAATGAATGAACGATAATATTCGATTGTTCGCTCCTAACTATTAATATTGAAACCATCCCTAGGTATATCAGTTCTCATGAATTAAATTCGATAAAGTGGCAACGATTACCAACAAGCGTGTAAATTGTGTTTGTTTACGAAAATAAAATTAATAGATATCGCGCGTACGAGATTTCTAAAAATGTTGGATGATTTGAATTATTTGTACGAAATGCACAACGAAGAATTGAATCAAGTTTTGGAGAATGTCACAACATACCTGCTAAAATGTAGCAAAGTGTTTCATAAGATTCGTAAAAATGAGCACGCTTTGCAGGACCGCAGTGCAATAGCTTTGTTGGCCTACGATAAATTCTTTTCGACTTTGTCGAACATGTTGGCTACGGCGCGGACATTTAATTTTCATCTTTTTATAACTGATCTGGAGAAAACGTCTACACACAAATTATTCGACGCTTTGGATCCATATGACAGGCGTGAGGAAGATGTCAATACTCCAGAGGCTCACACCGATGAATCAAGAATTTTGCCCTTAGATTCGTCAACTAATTCCACCATTTACTGTAAAAATAATGCGTATGAAAAGTTAAATATACGTCAAAAAGAAACTACACCGTCCTCGAATGAAGAAAATTGTAGCAATTATAAAAATGTGTCTATACCACCAGCTGGAGGGAATGTCGATGCAGACCTAAAGGAGCATTCATCAATGGCATATATAAAAAAGGATATTTCCAAATACAAAGTTGGCGACCTTTTAAAGGCATCTGTGACATATGTACAAGATTTAGAGTCCTTAAACTTCTATGTGCTGTCTGTATGTGATGCAAAATCCAAGGAATTTCGGCAAATAGTAAATTTGAAGAGTATGATCCATCTTAGGCAGTTTGCAGCTATTCCCCCAGAAAACGAGGTATTTGGCCTTGTTCTAGATAACGCAATACTACGAGCAATACGAGAAAGTTCGTCAAAGTTATCATCACCCCCAGACGGGAAGTGTAATGCTTTCCTTTTGGACTTTGGCGAGATATCCGAAATATCTGCGTCTAATGTTACATATCGATTGCCTGAAGAAATAAAAAATATTCCTGCCCAAGCAATACCTTGTCAATTAAACGGTATTCATGGGCAAACAAATTTGCCTCTCGAAGAATTGAAGACGTGTTTATTGGATTTGGTGTATGAAACAACGACATTCTTAGTAAAATCAAAACAGGAAAATGATTCTAAACTTGTTCTGGAACTTTATAAGGATAAAATAGAAAAATCTGACGATTTATCCGCACCACCGAAGAAGTCAACAGATAGTGATTTAGTGACTCTTAATAATGAAATGAAATTAACTAAAAAAGCGATTAACACAAATCCATTCCTAACCGATACGGAAACCAGCATTGATGACAATGATGAAGCTATACCCTTACGGGCATTACCCGACAATACTCTATTAACAGGAGAAAGCGAAAGACTCTTCAATGGTCTGACCGCCGAAGAGATGGATATGTTGACAGAAGAACCACTCAGTACATCAAACGCAATGACTGCAGTGTTGGGCTACAATCCCAAGGATGAACAACGGATTTGCCGGTTTTTTAATCCAAAAACTGGTGCTTGCTTTAAGGGTGCCAATTGTCGGCAAGAACATACTCCACTACAAGCAGATGGATGGAGTAAAGATCGCGTGCCAGCTGGAACTATAATTGACAACTTCTCGCCGACGACACGCTACCCTTCCGGACTGATCATAAATATTACAGTAACACACATTGGACAAATCGAGTATTTCTACGGTCAAATAAATGATCCAGACAATTACAAGGAACCACTAATATGGACTGATGATGAGATTCCACTATGTATGCATTTAACTAAACCACCAATGATGTATGACCTCGTCCGTGCGCGTTACGAAGATGACCTATGGTACCGCGCAAAAGTTGTTGATTTTGACGATTCTGGTAAAGTCTTCAAAGTATTTTATGTCGATTATGGCAATCATCAAAATGTCTTACTTGAACACTTGGCGTACTGTGATCGTTCCACGGAGCGACTCCCATTTCAGGCAGTCCTATGCCGAGTAGCAGATATTATGCAAAATCCTGATGCATCGGATGAACTGCGAGACAGCGGTGTTCGTACTTTAAATGCTCTCTTACTCAACCATTCTCTTGACGTGAAAGTGGTAAGCCATCAGGAGGATTTGATTGTACGCTTCATAGGTACGCAATATAATTCAATTAAAAAAAGACTAATTTCGTTGGGCTGCGCAAAACAATTCCATTCAAACGCATCTAATGGTACAACGTAAAGTATTACGATTATTACCACAAAGTGTTCTTAATAAATAACGGGTATATTAATAAGTAATGATACCAATAATTTAAATGTTTGTATGTTTTGAGTACGAACTAATTGTATGTTACGAAACTTATTAAAAGTAATATCTTTTATTAAAATTAATATATCCCATTCTTTGAAACAATGAATTATATAAAAATTTCAAAACTGGTACTGACTGAAATGTTTCCCAAAAAAAAATATTTACGTACACTAACATTCCCTCCACAATCTACCAGCCAAGGCATATCACTTCAGCAAAGCTCCTCAAAAATATGTACATTAGTCCCACACGCTGGGACTGAAGGAGGGGTCCGCGAACTACCTGCGTGGTCGGCATTCGTCAGTAATTTTTCGAGACCAAAGCTCAGAACGGAGGAGGATAAAACAAGAAGAGGATAAAACAGACTCCGAACGGCAGATATTTTTTATGGCAGAAACCCACTCGGTAGGAATTGTAAACGTTGTAAATCTTTCCATTATCGGAGAAAGATCGTGAGATTTTGTAGGTATTACCTATGAGCCAACATGAAGATTTCAAGACCGTTATAAGAATAAAGATGAAGTTCTAGTGAAAGATACCCGTAGTGTGCTTAAATTATGAAGCAAAAACTTCTCCATGCGCGACCGCTGTAGACGATTGGTTTTCTGGCGTAAATGCCATTTCGTGGATCCGAGTGTTTTCCAATATCGCTTGCACTTCGACATGAGATGTCCTCCAACTGCATTTCTGCCACGAGAAATGTGGGAATACTTGCATTCTTAAGACAAGACCGAGTACTAACCTCGCGTGTATTTGATTTATTTTATTCTCTAATGAAGGTAAACCACCTTCTCTGCCAAGATGTTTTTCACTGAAATTATTTTTCATGCAAGGTAAAAATGCTGTTGAAAAGCCGTTAGTGTACAGCTTTTTACATATTGTAATTTTTGTTAGAAAATTGTTTGCTCATACTTGCCGAGTCATGGCTGTCTCATAGGAACTTCAACGCTAACGAAGTTATGGAAACTATTACCTACTACCTCTTTTTTAACAATATTCTGGTTTGATCCCCAAGGACGACTGTCTGGTTCTATCAGACAACATGAGGTGGTCAAAATTTTTCAGCGATAAGGCTAATAAACTCGCTAGAAGAAATTGAGGAGTATGTTCTGCACATAAGATAAGAAAACATGTACATGCAAAACTTGTTAGACACCGCTACATATTGGAGAATGCTTCCGTAAGTAGCATATAAAAATAAAATACTAACTAGTAGGGTACTCATTAAATTTATTATAAATGTTAAAACTATATTTCTAAAAATAATATTAAATTTATTATTAGAAAAAGCTGTTTTATTCAGATTTATCAAGCTAAACGGGATTTTATACAGGGTGAACCCCTTTCCGATGGACACATAAAACTGGTTTATTTAAAAAAACGGTCATATGTTAGTAGGTACATGTGTAGGATCAAATGAAAGGTAACATTCAAAGGTTATTAAAAGGTGCAAGAAAATGTAATGGTTATTGGGATCATGACGAAAAATTTGAAGAATTTTTTTCATTTCACGTTCCATAACTCCCAGCATAAGGTAAGTCGGGGGCTAGAATTTAGTATAATGTCTATCGCTTTGGAAAAAACGGTAAAAAGGGGGTGATAGAGGGGTGTATCCCCATCTTAAAACTGAAAACAGAACCTGCCGGAGGCTTATAGTTTTTAAGTAATTTAATGTTAAAGTTCTATAATTTAGCGAAAAGTTGGTGTTGCCATACACCTGAAATGAAAACGAAGTTCGCACGCAGGGATGTTCAGTGGAAGGTTCATTGTAAAACTGCAGTATTTTTTGCTCTAATTTTAAGTTGAGAAATAATTTTGAAAATAAATACATACAACTCATTCAAACTTAAAAACAATGATATTAAGCGTATCTCAAAAAATAATAAAGTAATTAAAAGTAAATTAATTAACACAGTATTTTTGCGTAGAACTCTTTTTCGCGTGGACGGCCTTCGGCCGCGCTTCAAAAAAACAACCCTCATCAGTCCAACTCCGGCTACGCAATGCACAGTATTTTTGCGTAAAACTCCTTTCCGTGTTAAAACCATTGAACCCAAAATTAAAACGTCATATGCGTGTTTGTAGTAAGCAGGCACAATAACCCCCATTCCCATCATTAACACTAAACTCAAGTACTTAATTTTTGTTTTCATTTGCAGGCATCCGGCAACACCATACTGTTGTAATTCCAATCTTCTTCTTGTTCGCGCTTAAAATTGGAATGTGATTGCACAGGCAAATGAATTTGCATTTAATTTTAATAGATATAATTAGAATATTAGCATAAAAATCGGTACAAACACGCGTGGGAGTGTATATTTGGTGAATTTTAGTGAAATGTTAAAAAATATAGACTGTAATGTGGCAAATATAGTGAAGTTCCCGAGGGCATTTTGAATGTAAATAATTAAAAAATTATTATTTCCCGAATAATTTAAAGTTATAAAGAGTGTTCCTTAACACCTCACTATCATCTCCACCAAGTTTCATTAAAAAAAACATTACAGTTTGCCAGAAATTCCAAAATATACATTGTTCTAAATTCCAGCCGAGTCTACACCAAGAAAATTATAGGGTGCTGGGAAAAAAATACGTAAAATAACAAAATCCCCCCTACTCCTGAACGAAGCATCTCAACCTTTCGCTTGCACACGATTTTTTGTTCATATCCCCATCCCTATCTTTCCACATACACGGTTCCACGAAAAACGGTACATCCTACTCTTGATTCTTTTGAATTCCATCCGGCACCAGGGAAACTTTTTTTTTGCAAACATTAGCGGTGGGTAACGTGTTAAGTTTACTCTTGCCACAAATGCTTTTTTTAGTTAATATTATCAATTAATTATTAATAATTAATTATTGAGCAAAACAAAACTTTATTTCAAGAGGACACATTTAGTTTTTTGGGTTAGTAGTTTCTCGGATACGGCTGTTTCCAACCACTCGAATAGTTCAGCGAAGTTTGCTGCACCTTGGTTGGATGGTAATGTGTGCGTTCGAGCTTCTAACTCAATGTCTAATAATACGTTCACATATATGTAAGTAGATGATATACTTTTTCGCGCTTATCGCAAAATCCGTAATTAAAAAGCGCGACTTCCCATACAAAATTTCTCTCTCAAAATCTGAGTTTACAAAATAATCCTAGATAATAACGATACTTTTTCACATACAACTCTGTGTTATCGATAATTATTTTTACGAATATGAGGAGAAACATCAAAATAAAAACTAAATGATATGGACGCCGGGCGAGAAAACAGGTCTGTTAACCCTTTCGCTACATCTTTTTATTGCGCCATCCAAAAAATACAAATTTTTGTCTGAGTATTTATTTATATTATACAAATACATTTTTTTTTTATTTTTTTTTTTTTTGTTAAGGGCTTTTTTTTTAATGTTGCCATATGGCAACAAATGTTTTGTATTCGTTTCAATCGCAAATAAACTTCTTCTGCAATTTAATGCAAGCAAGGCGAATTTATTACAGGTGACAGCAAACACATATAAGTAAAACCCTACATGTATTTGTTGTTGCGTTTGGTGCAAGCATCACGTCAAAATCAGTAGTCAAATGTAAACATACGAATGTAAACATACCAATACATACAAACAAAGCATATCATTTTGACGTAAGCTATACCTACGGTGAAAAATTCAGCTGGGTGAATGCTGTCACCTTAATAAATCCACATTGAATGCAAGTTAACACCTTACGAGAAATTTGTTGCCATATGGCAACAAGCTTAGTTTTAAAAATTAGCACAGCTTTTAAAGCTGCGAGCGAAAAAATATTTATATGCCAAATGACAGATTGAACATTTTTCTATATACTTTATTCAAAAATTGTTGAAAACATTTGCCCAAAATGCCTCAAAAGTCTAAAAATGCAAAATACAAATTTCAGAGTGAAGTGCTATATGCCAGAAGGCTTTCTTTAAAAATATTGTATTACCGATATATAATGGGCGGTTATTATTTATTTTATTTCTGTTTAACCATTAAACTTCAATTTTTGAAAATATGTAACAAAAAAGTTGATATTTTTTACAAGAGAGTGTTGACGGCCTTTTAAAGTTTACTGTTGCCATATGGCAACAATATCGCGAAAGGGTTAACATAATTCTAATAAAATTTTTGTTAAATATTATTAGTTATGGACTCATTTTACAGAAAAAAGCGTGGGCCCATAAATGTTTCGTTCTCTTATTACTTATTATAAAATATAATATAGAATATCCCATACCCATTGCTGCCATAACTTTTTAGTGTTTATTATTAATTTCCTAATTAATTCTTAACTCCTGCTGCGTCAGCCCAACTACTGAATCTGCCAAATTCGCTGAGAGCCGGCTAGCGGTATGATATTGGCCACACCATTGAACATATTTTCACCATACCTGGGAGGTACTATATAAGTAGACATTAAGGTGAATTTCATGTGTATTTCAATCTCGAGTGCTACCACTGGAGTTGGAAAACGATCGATATTCTTTTGAGAGCTATGCGGTCGGAACTAATTCGTATTTTATTTCTGTTTTGCAAATAAAATTACAAGAACTTTGCTAATCTATAACAGATATCCCAATATGACAGATTCCGAAATATCAAGTGTCTGGTAACACTGTGAATTGCAGCGTCCAATATTTCCATCTCTATCTTCACAACTGCTTGTCAGAATTGATAGCGCGAAAATTGTTTCTAAATTCTGCCCGACATACGACAGTATTGGAAAATAAACAAATTTTATAAGCAATGGAGGAAGATCAGCCCGCTGCATTCGTAAGGATTTGTTTCTACGTATATCTTTATAACATAAATAATACACTTTAAATATGTTTGTCACGTTACCAGGCCATAGTTGACCCATTGTGCAGCCGATATGCAAACACGTTGACCGGCCAATTTGTGGTTGGCAGTAAAATAGCTTTAGCTGCTTATAGGCCTGTTACCAGCAACACGCGGGACGCTCCAACTGAGTTCGCTGGTAAGGATGACGTATTAATACATATGCTGCAGCCGGAATTTAACTTCGATGACCCCATACTTCGAAGTCTTATCGCAGAAGCCAATTCCACGTTCGTAGCGCTCCAAGCGCTTAAGAGACGGGGTTCAAAAGCAGAATATACCAAAATATCGCGTACTTATCGCAGCATAATACGCGCTTGCTTAGAAAAATTGCAAGATGCTGTAATAAGTGCAGACGAAGTTGATGATGCGGACGCACAGTCGAAGTATCAGCAGTACATTTCGATTTTTTATTCGATTGAATGTGTGTGGCATCTGAGCGAAATTTTATTTCTGGATCCAACTCCTTCTAATGCAGTGGTGCCTCAGCTTCTGGACTGGATTCGGTTTCATTTCCCAGCTGCCGAGCGTATGGCTACTGATCTGCTGCTGTTGGGTCGCGAAGCAAGTGACAGTGAAGATTATTGGCCGACTCTTAAGGGACTCATATTGCAAGGGCAAGTGGACGTTGCACGTGCCTTATTGCACCTACACCCACAAGCGGAAACTGCGCACTTTAAATTAACTGAGCAAATTCTTAAAGCAATGCCTGTATACAATGTAAGTGTTTTTTGTTGATGAAGTTATACAATTTCTTGGTAGAATTAATTAACTGCAAATATAATTATACCTTCTTAGGCTCACGGTGGCGTTTCCATTCAAAAGTTCCGATCACAATGGCAATACTGGCTTACTGACACTGAACGTAAAATTGCAGCAAATATACTTGCCATCGAACCGAACCTAGAAGAAATCGTACAGGTGTGTCAAACCACTGAAAGTTTAATTCATTGATATAAAGTTCCAACAATAACTTTATTATTTCCCCAAAGTTAGTGACTGGTGAAACTCAAATATGGAATGCGCAAATACAAGAAACAGAATATTGGTATGAGTTCCTGCCCGGTTACCTCTTCTTCACAAATCCTGCCTGCAAGCATTTCGAATTGGGCAACGCAGCCAACACGTGGCTGTCGCGTTGGGTGCGCGTTAAAGGAAACAACAGTAATGAATTGAAAATGAAGCACTTAGATCGAGTCATACTTAGTCTCATGGAGAACGACATGCATCAGGTGATACATGCAATACAGTTGATGGCCGATAATCAGTGGTTCGTGACGCATCTAATTGACTTGTTGTACAATTGTGGGCAGTTGCAGGTCGTTGGAGAAAATCAAGTAAAGTAAGAATGTCGGACAAAAAATTGTTAGTATTATATACACTTGCACATATATATTTTAATTTAAAATATTGCCAGTGAGTGTATAAAATTGAGAGAATCATTGCTTTATGATTTCGGAAGTTCTCTGATGACCCGTAACTCCTTGTGGCAATTAGGAATGGATTATCTCGATCATTGTGGTCAAGAAGGTAAGAAGGGTGCTGTACTTACACTATTTTTTTATTAATGTTTTTATTTTCCGAAATTTTAGGACAAGCTGCCTTGGCGATGCTCCTAACAAAAATACCCTTACATACCGAAAAACAAGCTTTGAAAATTATTGGCATTGCCCAAAAGAAAGGGTTTTTCGAAGCTGGTGCGACTAAAACTCTACCCTTTCTTTACTTCACTTAACTATTTTCATATTCTGCTTTCTAGAGCAAGAAATTTGCAAAATACAATCGAAGAAATCACTTAACGAGGAACGTTATGGGAACGCGTTAGAATGGGCAATCCGTTCAAAGGATACACTCTATGTAACTTCAATAGCAGATTTTCTGTTAAACGTAGGTTGAATTTCATTTCAAATGCGTATGTATCGTAATACAAAGTTATTTGCAGCACTATGCTAAAACTGGGGATATGCTTTGCCCGGATGCCATCGCAAACATTGGTGCCAAAATGTTCATCTCGCCACGTTTAGTGTTTTTAGTAAAATATTTTGATTTCTTTCAATTCTATCGCAAAAGGGACTTTCTGCCCGCTGCTGAGCTGTTGGTTAATTTACTAGAATCAAAAATTACACCAGAATAGTAAGTAAAAATTCGGAGTCGGCTTAAAACTGTAGGTCGCTTCACTTGTAAAACTACATCAAGACGCACGCCACAAATAGGAGGAGCTCGGCCAAACGCCCAAAAGGGTGTAAGCGCCAATTATATATATACATATATATTGTTCATAATTTTAACCAGCCAAGGGTATTAATCCTTAAACGCTCGCAGAACAGACGGATCTACGTAACCGGAACGACCTGGCTTTGTATCCGGACTGTGACTTCAGCACCATTCCCCGTATATGTACGGGGAATGTTTATGCTGCTACAAAAACAACAACAACACTTACCCCTTGAATGCCATTAATTATTTCAAACTTTTCTATTTCATTTTAGTTTCTGGCCTTCTTTACTTATTGACTCCATTCCTCTGCTCGAATCGAAGGATCCGAAAATACTCTCCAAAGAGACTTGCGCAATTTTACATCATTTAGAATCGGAGTTAGTGCCGCTAATTGATAAGAAGAAAAAACGCCTGGAAAAGTACCCCGATGTATGTTTTTAGTCCTTAAATTTTCAGTTGTATACATACATATTTAAAACTATCCTTTTATGTGTAGGAATCGGTCGAAATTCTGAAGGACTACCGCATAGAAAATATTGAGGAAATCATTAATTTACTGCGTTTGGCTTGTGCTCGCAATTTATCGCGCGCTATTATCATTGAAAATACAATTATGGGTTGAATACTAATAATCATTCAATATATTTATTGTTTAAAATTAAAACCTTAAATACAAACAGTTTGCGCACCTGTTTTAGTCACAAAAAATAATAAGTATGTATTTTTTCAATTGGCCTTTTGTGTCAGCAAAATTACATAAATGTTCATCTCTAATTATGCTTTTGGGGCTCTACGTAGGAAGGTTCAAGTCAAAAGCAGCTTAATTTGCCATTTTCAAAAATATGTAGCAAACGAATTAAATTTATGTAAAAAATATGCTTTGCTTTTTCTGTAGAAATTAAATATATCGGCGAGTAGACATTACTGTAGAATCGGAAATAATCTTAAAATAACTTAGAGAAACTACATTTTGTATAAAAATTATTACATATAACATTCATTATATTTCTATTCAAACTATAGGTTAATACAACAAAAGAGGTTTTAACGATCCACCTACTAAACTCCTACATGTATTGTAATTTTCACGCAATAGGTGAGGATATTTTAATATCATAATCCATTTTTTGTCATGCAAAGCTATACATATATTTAGCTGGTTTGCAAGTATGAGTAAATGTATGAATATATTTAATACTTTAGCGCCGTGACGCACTGCCTCATTAAATATTTTTTGCTGCCTTTTCTTTTTTCTTTTTATCAGTGAATCGAGAGGTTAATATATCTAATTGAGATTTTTTCAATGATATTTATATATAATACTAGAATTTTACACTTTTTCTGATAGCTATGTATTTTAAGTAACGCGTATGTATTAGTTGTTGATGATTATATAACTATGTATGTATATATGGCCTTGAATACATTTCAATTTTTTTCTTTGTCAGAGTATTTTTGCATTTACATGTACATAATTGCATTTTTTGTTTAAGATTAACGTTTTACATAACAGCAGAGTCAAAGGAAAGGAAGAGTCGTCCAAAACTTAGCTGCCAGATTACTCTTTGAGTAAATATTGTAAAGCAAATGTTTCTTGATCCAAATAAAAAAAAAAGTAAATTCGACAGCGAGCGTAATGGTTTTCTTTTTCTGTGCAATTTTTCTGTACCTTCAACTTATTAAGAAATTTATTAAACAAAAAAAAAAAAAAACAACATATCGACTAAGCCAACGCTCACTTAGGGTTTACTACATGCACATATCAATTTTTGCAGGAAGCATATCATAATCCAGAAAATTGGATAATTATGCAAAAAATACCGTCAGTTCTTTCCATTTCGGTAAACAAATTTGTAGCGGTACAAATTATTAGTATTAACAGCACATTAGAAAAAGTTGTGTTCTTATTTTTACTTAGGGAAGTACGGTAAATTGAGAATTTTCAAGTAGGGTTTCTCGATATTTTGGTTTTTTTGAATATGGCGCCCCTCCAACAAGCACGCGTACAAAAAACACTACGAAAAAAATCTGTCAACGTACAATCGACATGCTTTCCTCAGCTCTCCACTTTTCATACTTCAAACAGCATTTTCATTTAGTCCATAAATCTATACGGCGTACATATGTTGCAACATGTGGCAATTTTTAAAAAAATTAGCACAAGACCTGGTTGTCCACGCATGTTTATCCGCTCTTGCTTGTTAAGGAGTAAATTATTTTTTAAGGTTATGTTATTTTAATACTGTGTACCCTCGTATCATACCAAAATTTGTTTAGCAATGTGCAGCATAGTCATATCATTTACTTCATTTTCATTTAACTCGCCAGAGATTTGAATCTGTACTAATGCAGATTTGTATGTTCCGAATGTGTAGTTGCATATGTGAGGAATTTGTATACCTACATGTGGATTTTGTATTAAGTTGGAGTTTTACCGCTCGAATTCGGATTTTCTTTAGGAAATAGGTTACTATGGAATATTCAATTTAATTTTGCATTGGCAGAGCTTGCAGCTCCACCTACTGAAGTAGTTGCACCGACACTAACGCTGGCTGCACCGGCGCCAGTCACGGCAATCGAGCTCAGCCGCGACAGTGACGGCTCACGCTTCGGCGGTACAATCGGTTTATTGGGAGGTATAGGTGGTGGAGCACCACGTGCTCCAGCCGGTGGCACTGTAACAGGGGGGACTGCGATTGGTACCGGATGTGGAACCGTCACGGGCTGGTCCAGAGAATGGGATGCAGCGGCAGCAGCAGCCAAAGCTGCATATTTACCGCCTGGTGCTCGCTGTATGGTTGCTGTTGGCTGCATTTTCACAGGCGAAGGAGATGGTGGAGCACCAGAAACAATAGCGATGCTACCTGCTACTGCTCCAATTGTTAGATTATTCGCGATTGACGTAATAGGTGCTGCGGTTGTTGCGCTGTCAGGGATAATATTACACGTACTGGCTAATGCTACTGTTGACAGTGGAACAGCAGTAGCAACTGACTGTGCCACTGCTGTAGAAGGCAGTGTGGTTCCTACACTGCTGCGCAACGTCTGCCCAGGCGCTCGCGCAATACCAGTAGTAGGGCCAGATACGGGTACACTTGTCACAGTTGCAGTTGGTTGCACGATTTTTGCAATGTTTACCATTGGTGTGGCACATGCGTCATCTGAAAATAAGAATTATGTTAGTTTACTTCTATTCATGTATAAAATGGTTAACAATTATGTAGTCGGAATATAAAACGATTCAGTTGTCTTTAACTAATATGTGAAAGGTTCTAAATAATAATACTAATTAGTAATTTGGATTGTGTTAATGTTTTGCTCAAGTTTTTAAATGAAAGATTTAATGTTACCTTAAATATTGTTAATCAAAATAATGCCTTGTTTTGTAAAGTAATAAAATTGTATTAAATTAAGTCACCTTTATAAATTGGGTGGGGAAACATAGTTTGATTTTTAAATAGAAAGTTAGAAGAGCTTAGCAAAATATTTCCCCTTGAAATAAAAATCATTCTTCAATTAAAATTATGTAAATATACAATTGAGCATGCATTAATTTGCACCCATACCACTGAGGGTTCTGGCTTTAGCACCGGCCACAAGTTGG
The DNA here is from genome assembly GCF_027943255.1 of Anastrepha obliqua. Classification (NCBI taxonomy): domain Eukaryota; kingdom Metazoa; phylum Arthropoda; class Insecta; order Diptera; family Tephritidae; genus Anastrepha; species Anastrepha obliqua. Next base: position 81,269,777 of record NC_072895.1, on the reverse strand, counting down.
CCGCTTACACCTGCCGCCACACTTTGTTGTAGCAATTGTTGTTGTTTTTTTATAGCCTCGTTCTCAGCCCGCAGCATAGATATTTCTTGCTCCAGTTCCTTCACACTGTAAATGTACTCATTGTTAACAATGTTATCGTTATCGGTATGCCTAAAAGGTTGTTACCGCGCCTCCTCCTTCGCAATGTTCAATTTCAGGGACTTGCGCTCATTCTCGAAAGCTGCAGACTGTTTTTCCAATTCCTCCTCCATACGTAAAGACTTTTTACTCTCTTCTTCGAGGCCCTCGGCAATAGTGTCCGAGCGTTGTTTCTCCTCTGCTAATATTTGTGCCAAATCCTCCGAGCGCTTACCTAAAGAGTGTAATAAAGTTTAACTATTTCAGAATCATAAAATATTTTTACACGAGACAAACCCTCTTCAATATACTTCATAAGGATCTTTTTGCGTTCCGCTATAAGCAATAATACAATCTGTTTTTGACGGTTACGTTCGTAGTCTAATGTTTCTTGTAATTTTTTCATTTCTTTCTCCATTTTCTTTAACTGTGCACGTTCTTCTTCCAGTTCTTGGCGTAACTTAGTTCGTTCTAGTTCTAAGCCATAGGTGATATCATCTCCCTGAGCTGTATCATGCTCATGCTTGCGCTTTTCTTCCTCCAGTTCCTGCAGCATTCTCTGATTGTTCTCCAATGATTCTGTGAGTATATTTACCATACGCAAATGTGTAGCCCGCTGCTTACTAACCATTTGGTACTGTTGCTCCATTTGCTGCTCGATTATTTGCCGAACTTCCATTTCAGCTTGAGCCGCTTGAGTTGATGATTCGCGCGATATCATATTGCCGGCCAGCGCAATTTTATCTCGAAATATTGCCGCATAAGGATCATTCGGCTGCACCCGCTTTGTACGAAGCTGAGTTATATATTGTTTGACTCGTTCGTTCCGTAAAGCAGCGATAACTACGTCGCGTGCCTGAAGCTCACCCTCCAAGAAATAAAGCATTTTTACTAGTTCGCTGTGGGGTATTTCGCTCCTTCCTGACGTCTGTCCAGGCTTTTGGCCTACACCCGGTTTCATGGTCTGAAATTCATGTGTGGCGTTTATGGTGGCACTATTGCTACTGCAGGCACCACCACTACCAGCTAACCCATTGTCTACAAGCTTTTCCACGAAACGGGCCGTTCCGCTATTTTCTGCTGCAAAAGGATCGACCAAATTTTGTTCCATTTCCTCTTGTAAACACTTTAAATATAAAAACAATTTTAATTAAATAGTGCTTACATACCAGTTGTACCTCTAACTTATTTGTACATACATAATTTTCCACTTTTTAGTTTCTACTTAAGATAGTTTCTAAAGGAGTAACTAAAATTCCATTTTAGACTACCACCAATCAATTCAATTATTTATATTCACAGCTAATTACTTATAGTACTAATCATCGAATTTCTCTTAAAATTTTCCGATTTTTTCAATTTTCCTTGTTGTCATTTTTATCTCCTTGTGTACCCAATGAAGTAATAAAATGTCAGAAGGATTGGTGTAGACAAGTGACATGAGCAGAGCTGCATGGAAGCATGAAAGAAATATATACATTAGGGGTATTCACTCCTCTTACTTTTCGTACTATAAGGAGTTCGAAATTCTGAAACTAGCTCTTTTTACACTAGCCATAATAATACGTTCACATATAAGTATATGATCTACTTTTTTTTAAAAAGCGCGATTTCCTATACAAAGTTTCTCTCCCAAAATCTGAGATTATAAAATAATCCTAGATAATAACAATACTTTTTCACATACAACCCCGTATTTTCTGAGTTATTGATAATTATTATTACGAATGTGAGGAGAAACATCAAAATAAAAACTAAATGAAATGGACGCCGGCAAAGAAAACAGGTCTGTAAACATAATTCTAATAAATTTTTTATTAAATATTATTAGTTATGAGGTAATTAAGAGGTTATCTGTAAAGTCAGTTTACTGACGATTGTTTAACGTGACAACGTCATAAGAAAATACTGATGGAATGGTTGCATTTTTAATTTTATTTGTTTGATAGATATTTTGTATAGATATAGAGAAGGAGGTAAATGGAATCGTAATGGAATTAATCAAGTTAAGAATACTACAGTAGCTCTTCTCAAATGCAAACATCTTCACAACTTCCGAAAAAATGGAGAAAGGATAACGGAAATTTTTAATATGCATTTTCGGAAGAATTTCGGGCGCCCAACCAAACGGTTGCCCGATAAATCCAAGAATTGAAGGAAGATAGTAGAGACTCCCTGCAAAATAAGAGGGAACAGAATGCAACTCTCGAATAAATTTTAGAGGCCTTCAAAGAAAATATGTTAGATAGTGGAAGTTCCGATCACCTTCAAAATTAATACAATTTTATGAAAACCACACCAAAAACAAAAAAATAAAGATTTTAAAAGAATAGTTTGAAAAAATGTGATAAATTAATTATTTTTATTTTAAATTTACAGAATACGAATTTTAAGTTTACAGATAAATTGTTAGTACTTTAAGTAGGTTTAATTAATTTAATAATAAAAAAATGAATTTAAAAAGAAAAATGTGAAATAAATGAAATTTAAAAGGAAGATAAAAACGAAGCGATTGATTCTCTAATGTGTTCTACGCTTAAGTTGTGGTTTTGTACGTCGGTTCTGGTTGCTCTCGTTGATTTGCGAATTCGAAGTTCGTTTGGCTCTGGATCCATTTGTAGATAATGCTATCATTACGTTCGTTTACAAAATTGTGCAAAACACAGCAACATTTTATTAATGACATTGCATTTTTCATGTCATTTTCAATGCCTTTACCAATTCTTCTAAACCTTGCTTTCAAGTGACCGAAAGCATTCTCTAATACCTTCTAGACTTGGAAAGTTAGTAATTAAAAATCTTTCCGCTCTATCCGGCCGTTGAGTTTTAAAGATAAGGCTTCATTAGAAACTCTGTAAAGCGAAACGTTGAGTCTCCTAGCACAACGACTGGAACATTTGCACCAAAAATTGATTTCGTATTCTCGCTGAGAAGAGGTCGCATACGGATTTCCTCCAACTGTTTATTACTAGCAGCCAATTGCGTAGTTAAATTAACTATTCCTGCTCCTTGTCTTTTCTTCATATCATTAATATTTAAACAAACCAAAAACTCCACAATATTCCACCAAAATAATTTCTATGAAGAAAAGCCTCTCAAAGCAGTATTGACAGCTTATTGTCAAGTTTGCAGGTGATCTGCCATATGTGAACGGGTAGATTAATTTGGTGGATTTATAGGCGATTAATGCATATGTGAACTTATTTTAACTTAAAAAAATATCAGTCCTTTAAAAATAATTAATCACAAGGCAAACAAGTTGGAAAACATATTTGTATTCGATAGCGCCGTAGAATGATTTTACGTTTTTAGTAAACCGTCAATTTCTTTCCAAGTATAACTTGGGGCTTACACGGGACAGTTTTATAAAATCAATGTCAGCATTCACACTTTTTACTAGACATTCACAATTCTTTCACTGTCTAGAGTTTTTTAAAGACAGTAAATTTGGCAAATGATTTGGCATAACTGACCATTTCGGCAGCGTTATTCTATTTTAATTTGAAGATTTTGGTAAGTGTTATTAAAATATTATAATCTACGCTTGGAAGTCAGAGCAAGTAATTTTTACGAAACGAGCGAACGGCGGTTGCTTAAATGTGAATTGCCTTTATAACTGTCTAGTCGCCTTTCTCTTGTTTGACAGGTAATATATACCTTAAATTGTATTCAGAGCATTACCTTGGGTAGACCCGAGGTAAAGCCAATTGATTCACAGTCTAATTTTAAAATAATTGGAAAAATTCTTGAATGAAAACTTTGTGTGAACAATACACCGGGATTCATTGGAAACGGCTGATCGTAAGTGATTTTATTTCACGATATTTGAGAAATCCCGTGAAACCCTGTAAGCTGAGTGCTCTCTCACCACACAGTGTTGCCAAGCAGTAAATTTCGAAATCATTTACAAAATAAACTTAGAAAAATTATAACTTGTATTAAAATAACTTAAAAACATTGTTGAATAATGTTAATTATAGATAAATGAACTATTTGGATTTGTTGGTTTTTAACTTTGGTTTATTAAACGATGAAAAATTGTAACTGTTAAGGCGGATGCGTGACAAAGTGTGTAAGCAAAAGCAAAAATATCAATGGCAACATTGTGTGGAAACAACCAAACACATACACACACAAACCGATTTATTGTGTAAATATGTAATTAAAAGAACGCAGTCGTATCAGCTGACAGGGGATTGCGTTTACGTCGTTCACTATGCATTATGCATTATGCTGAAAACAGTGAACACCGCACGGAATCCCTTACCGCAGTCCCTTACCGTGCACAAAAACTCACCCCGAGTACAATTGATGTGTGGCCAGTTTCAGAGATAGCATATTTCGTGCTATATATAGTAGCAGAAGTATTACATTTGCCCGAGTGAATAAAAAGGTAATTTTTAGAAAATCTATCATTCTTGCATTCAACAACCGTTGTCGACTCCATGCACTACCACCTCACTTGTTTTGAGAGAAATATTACAAATTTTTCAAAGAAATTCACAGGAGATGTTCATTTCGTCCTTATTTTGCTAAAACTAGCACCAACACTATTCAGTTAATAATAGTTTTTAAGTTATTTGTTGATAAAATTTGTCTTTTACCTTCACCAAATTTTGATAGAATAAGTGCACTTATCATATTTATTTTAATAAATATTGAAACTATATTAACATACACACACGTTTTTAACTCTTTTTATTGATATATACCATAAATTAACAATTTAAATTACTTTTATAACTTCCAAACACTTGACGCGCCAGCTAAATTTACAATAACTGAAAAGCATGGCTGAATGGAGTGCTGCCAGAAGCAAAAAATAAAAAAAAATAATAGAATGCGATTGAAAACGAAGCAACATAGGAACATAATTTCCACACACTCTTTTCTGTTAGAATAATGAGGGAATGGGGGTTTACAACCTCTAAGGTGTATTTATTGAGTTCATAAATATATATAAATACAATATCGATATGATTTTCGAAATACAGTTCCGCTTCACGTAAAACTCCTATGTGCAGCGGAAACGGTGTTGCACTATTAAGGGTGATTTTTTTGAAGTGCGGCCGAAGGCCGCCTACGCAGAAGAAAGTTTTACGCAAAAATACTGTGGACAGCATAGACGGTCTAGTATCCGCCTATTTTATTTATTTATTTTTTTAAGCGCCTTCGAAGGCCGCCTACGCAGAAAGGAGTTTTACACAAAAACACTAAATTTTCATCCTACTCGAATTTCTCCTATCGTACCTACTGAGAATGCATCCCTGCATCTTCGAAAAACGGTAATTTTTACTTTCATTTTGTTTTGCATTTTCGTGTTTTCCATTTACCGTTGCCATTTAAAACGCGTTGAAAGTTTTCGATTAAGTGATTAACATTATATTTAATAATACAAAATGAGTCAAGTGGAAGCAGGTAATTTATTTCTTATAAAACATATATATATTGTATTATTGACAACCCAGTCGAACTCTCACATCTGACTGTTTTGTCAAAAATTTGTATACAAGCAAATTAACCCTTTGTGATGCATATACCATTTTTGCTAAAGCTCGAGATTAGCTCAAATGTAAGTGTCTATAAATATGAAAATAATTAAAATTATCTCTAAATCAGTTTCGTTTTAGTAATTGTTGGATTTCGTTTTAATATATGTACATATGTACAAGAGGAAATGCATACTTCTTGGGATGGATTCGATAGAACTTATTTGTGGTAGATTTACTCAATTTGGGTCTGCGCATCACCACTAACTTCGTCACCATAGGCGCCTCAGGTTTGAAGAAATTACATGATGAAGGTACTGCCCCTAGGAATAAACGTGCTCTCTTAAAAATTCTCGGCAGATATGGACAACAAATAAAATCACTGTCACTAAAAGGATTTTCGTACACATGCAAAGAGTATCCTTACCAAGGGACATGGCGTAAATTTACAAAAAGTGGAATGCACAGCATTACTAAACGGAGTAATGGCGACTAAGGTCTCGATATAGTACTTTCCGTTGTTTGCCTCTGTCTTATAGTACTAATATAGACTGTTTAATGTAAAGAAATAGGCAAATTGTTTATTTTCATCTTGTCCAATAAGCGTACGTAAACTAGTTATTTCACTTTGTTTGATACACTCTGCTTAAGTGTACATATTAACATATGGAACTCTTTATTACAATAACAATTTTTTAATATGATTTTTACAACATACATAAATACGCAGAACTAAAATTGTTTGGATCTTTATAGTCTCAGTTTATGTAATCTATCTTTTTTGACTCTGCCCATGTTTATGTATTTTGTGGAGTCAGAATGTACAAAAACTAAAATACATACTTATGTACATATGTATATAGCATTTTCGGTATATATATATAATAGCATTTCGGTATATACGTCGTATATCCCTTACCACCAATTCTGTAATCAAACTACGGTGGCTTATTTATATTTACTTTAATAAGATCCGATTATTTTTTAAAAATAAAGGGCTTTCCCAAATTATATGCCAAAGAGTTTCGTATTCGCTTACCCAATAAGCGTTCCGCGTACGGCACCAGCGGTGGGGAACGAACATAAATACCACGAGCGAATGGTGTCCACGCTTGGAATCTACATTCACTAGCATATGGTAATCCAAGACCGACCCATCCTGCTGAAGAAAGTACTATTTCAGAACTTATCGCGTCCTGGTATTTGCCTACCAGTTCAATAGTTTTGTCAGAGCACTGCAATCCTGGCCATCGAGCTAAACGTGTCTCATCACCATGAGGTAAACCCAGAATTTCAGTGTTGAAATATTCTTTATATGCTTGAGCAGCATTTGCCGTGTGAGAGACAACAAGAGGAAGTTGCAAAGAACTGAATACAATCACTTTTACCCAGTCAATATCAACATATTTACAATCTATGAAATCTAAACGAGCCAGTCCAGCCAAAAAAATACTCATACCAGGTTTGAGTTGAACAGCTCTTGGTACAATCATATCATTAGGCGTCAATTTTTGCAACTCTTCTGACGTAAGTAATTCTGTAAACTGCTGTGGATGCATAACACCAGGAGTATCATAACACCATTTAGCTTGGCGATATAATTGGTCTTTTTCATTCAATGTGGAAATTGGCTGTGTTCCGGAACTCATAGCAAATGCATCCGCCGTGTCGACATTATCTACGAAAGTCCTACCAACAGCTCCTTCAAGTCGAGCAGCTTTAAAGTCCCCAGTTTTCTGTGCTTGCTGGCGGCGTAGTGAATTTTTAGCGTCTTTCTTTGCTCGTTCGGAGGTTAAGCGACGAAAGCGTTGATATACTCGTATTTCTGAAGGCCTATAAATAGGAAACTTAAGCATTTGAAGAGTTGTACCTGGCCATGGGCAAGTAGTCGCCCTGCGTACAAGATTCGATGCTTCTGGACGACAGTAGTCAGAATTTAAAAGTATATTGAAGAGCGAGCTTTTCCCCACATTAGTACAGCCGACCAAATAAACATTTCCTTTGTAGGCCCATATTTTGTGCAGTTGAGTTATAAGTTCTTCTATCCCATATCCTGTTTTAGCAGAAATTAAACTGATATGTTTTATGTTGAGTGAATCAAATTGGCACTGCACCATTTGATCTTTTAGGCAGCTTTTAACATGATCCAAGTAATTATTGTGGTCTCGAGGCAGCAAATCCACTTTATTTCCGACTACAAATACAGGCCGTTTATGCCCAAGAACGTCGTGTAAACCGGGCCAAATAGAACAAGGGAAATCCAACAGGTCTACGATTACTATGGCGAGGGCATATTCATCTTTTATGCGAGATATGGTTTCAACGTATGAATCAGCACTTATTTCCACATCCAAAGCAATATTATAATTCTTTAGGAAATGACAGCGTTGACATATTATAGACTGCAGTTCTTTTTTCGAACGACCTTTAAATATCTCGACAGGAATGAAGCCTGAAATGAAGCCTTAAAGTTTAATATACCAACAAATAAATATAATGGCGCTGATGTGTTAATAACCTGGCAAATTAGTGTGTGTACAATGCAAGTGTGCCCCACACCCACTACAAGGAACATTTGAAGGTGACAATCTTGGATCCGCAGTACCATAAGTGGAATGGTTTCCATCTCGATTACCTTCATAGAATTCATAATCTTCCATCCAATCCACTGGAAAATTACTTGTATCAGTCTCAATATCAAAACTAACCTCTGGTTCAGAAATTAATGGCTGTTTTTGGAGTTGGTGCCACTTTCGCCTTTCCTTCAATGCTTCCTTAAATTTATATGTTCGAAGTCGACGATAATTCATGAATTCCACTTGTTCTTCCAATTTGGTACTGTATACAATGAGCGGGTGCTTTGCATATCTTTCTTGAGCAAGTTTCCATTCCGATTGATATTTATTATGTACATTTTCATCCGGAGAAGAGTTGAGAGTTTGCTGCCCACAAAAGCGAATATATTTCTTAATATAATCGTTTACTGTATATTTTGTTGATCGCCGTAATAAAAGCATTTTAAATTCACGAATGAATTCACGTGCAAATAACAAAACGGGATATACATATGTACGCAAATTCATAACAAAAATCAGCTGTTAATCATTGTTGTTTGATAAGTTACGAGTTTATGAGAAGTGGGGACAGTTGATGAAAAAGCAACTGACTTATGTTACATGTATTTGCTTATATTTTGAGAAATTATTACAAACGCAGCAATGGTATTACTAAGAGTTTCAAATTTGATAGTTTGCAAAAATTTGAGATTTTCATGAACTTTTCATCTTCTTGTTAGAACTCAATTTATATATTGGTGTTAGGGTTTACCAAATGTGAAAACAAAAAATAGTTGAGGAATTCGGGCCCTGTATTACAATGCATATGTAAGTCGAACTTAAGTCTAAATCAAAATTTTGCGTTTCTCCAACCCGAATTAGAAAATGCATTTATATTCATTTTAGCTCGGTATTTTTGACTAAAAAAACGCAAACACAATCTTCTACGATTTCGTATTTTGGCCCAAAGGCATTTTGTTGCGGTGCTGCCATATTTTTTAATTAACTTCAACTTAATATTCGTTTGTGGAACTCTTATGTTCTTATGTTTTAAGCGGCGTGAGGTCCGGTTGAAGGTGTCATGCGTTTACGCCATATAATAGATAGTAGTGGTATTCATCTAAACATGTAAATGCTTAGTTAACCATAAAACCTCGTAAATTTACAAGTTCGTACATAAATAGCGTAAGTTTAAGCACCGATTTACGTGCGTAAATTTAAGTGAAGGCAGGAAGCAACCAAATATTTCTCGAAGTGCGTTCATAAATTTAGTTGTTTATATTAATATTTTTAGTGTTTCTTAGCAGATCAATTAATTAAACAAATAAAAGTGAGCGAAAAAAGAGAATACATTATCGGCTAAATATGTTAATATAATTAATTTAACAAGAAAAGGTATATTTTTTAATTGCAAATGAGTTAAAATTGTAATTTTATGGAACAAACAATGATTGTCGATTAAGTATTAGTTCTGCAGAGAAAGACATTAGAGTCTTTTTAATTTATTATCTCATGATATTGATTTTTACACATACATATGGTATATAATAAATATTATGTATAATATGTGACCAAATCCTTGTGCATAAAAATAAAGCTTCTTTAAACAGTCATTTATTTCTACTAAAAGTAGGATTGAAAGACCTTTATTCTACGTTCGAACGAGAAGAACATATCGTTTATTCTAAATTGGTTAAGTGTTTTTGAATTTTTATTTTGATTTATTTGTAAGAATAATTATAAATAATCAATAACTCAAATTTAACAAGAGCCTGGCTCAGTTTGAGTTCACACCTATAAGACTGTTTTAGAGATAATTGACATTAAGTATGTACAACTTGGTGACAGTGTGTTTAAATTGAATTTTGGTATTCCTGTAGGAGATATGAAGGAATTGTCAACCTAAGAGTTCAATGTGCATGTAAAAAACTTGTTAAAGATGTGTTGCACAGAAATGCATCTCTGTCAAACTGTTCTCAGTGTGAATGCGTTGTAAAACAAAAATCGAAAGGAAAGAAGATTGACTTTCATTTTGTTTTTCTCGCTGAAACTGAAATGATTAGAAGGCAGTCGGTGACGGAGTCGAATATTGTTTTTGATCGGTTGCATTGAAAAGTTGGGAAAAAAGCGAAATTTTTGTAAACCTCGTTGTGAAACTATAACGTGTAATAAATAATCTGAAGAAAGATTTACAAAGAAGTAATAAGATTTGCTTCGTTAAAAAAGGAAACGAATAAGTAGAAGTTAAAAGTGAAAGAGGAAAAGAAAGAAATAGATAGCCGAAGCAAATTTTGGAGAAAAGTTAACGGAAGAAGAAGAAATTGTGCGGTGTGCATTTCAGTGCTAACGGCGTGAAAGGCGAAAGAAAAAGCAAGCCAGCTAGCATTAGAGAAAGGAGCAGAGCAGCGTGTGCTTAGTAAGAAATATTGAAAAGGTAAGCTTAGGAAACGGCTGTGCGGTGAAAGCAAAAATGCATGACGAAATGTTCATGTACAGATGCATAGATGAAATTTGGTGAGAAACAAAGGAAAGATAAAATGTGAATATTTAAAGAATATTGCTTTAAGGTTTGTGCAATTAACACTATTTCCGTGATTTTGTTCGAAAATTTAGGGGGGAAAGAGCAATGCATTTGTTTTTTATGCAACGTCGTAAAACTAGTGGGTGATAGCGACGTCCATATTGATGATGCAGTGGGAAATTGCGAAAGAAGTTTTCTTGTGAACAGGAAAATGAAGTAGAGTGCACCCGTTAAATATGTGTTGTCATGTGTGTGCGTTTTGACTTCGAATGTGCGTGTTTGTGTTAATAAAGCGAAGACGTTGCCGCTGATCGACAGTGGATTTGCTGAAGAAAAAGCAAAAGGCAAGAAATTGAGAGAGAGAAAGAGCAGCGTAGCCGGAGCCGCAGCCAGACAATTGCGAAGCGAAGAAGCATTAAGCAAGAAAAGAAGTGAGCGTGGTGTAGAAGAAAAAACGAAAAATGAGTCCAAGGCGACCTAAAAAACAATTTCTATGAAAAAGTGGTTTTTCTAGAAATGTAAGTTGGGCTTTTATTGTTCGGTTGTTGCTACTAAACTACCGTGCTGCTGTGACTATTTGTCGTTGTATGTTTTGTTATTCGTGTTATTGCCAGCCGCCGTCTTATGACCATGCTTCAAGCCGTTGGCTGGTTGGTTAGCTGGGACGGCTTGTATTATGGGTTGTGCAAGTGCAATAGTAGGTAATTTCAATAGGGTAATGTATGCAGTTGTCGAAGGTGTCGGCGTACAAGAAGTGAATTACACAATTTTGCTTTTCATTTGCATTTTATTTTTTTACAAAATATTAAATTTTTGCTTTATAAAGAAAAAGAAGATGAAAGAACATTTAATTTTACCATATTTATTTGCCTTCGTGTAACTTGCCACTGCAGAATATAAGTTAGTATGATATATACATACGTATTACATACATATGTATGTATGGATGAGTTCAAAAGGTATTTCGTAAATACCCAACGTTAAGCAACATAGCATCACTTTTTATTTCATTTCATTTATTGCCCAAAATCATTTTAACATAGGAGTTTACAAAGTTATGATAAAATTAGATTATTTAGCATCACTAGTCTAGTGGAGAATTATAACCTTCTGAAGAATGGCTTACCAACAAAATAATTGTTATTTAAAAAAACAAAAGTACATCTCATTTTTAGAAAGTTTGGAAATTATAAATTCCTCCATTTTTTATTTTTGTATGTGCATATGTATATCTATACACATACATACATATGTAATATTATATATGTATATACTTTAACACGTTCACGCCGGCGCGTACCACCGGTGGCCCGCACAAGTCTGCTCCATGGGGCGGCGCGTACCACCGGTGGCTCGCACAAGTCTGCTCCATGGGGCGGCGTGTACCACCGGTGGCCCGCACAAGATTGCGTCATCTGGCAGCGCGTACTACCAATGGTACTTTATTAGACGGTATCTATGAGAAGATTTTTAGAATTTTAATTATGTGGAAATAATTTCCATAGAGTTGAAAATAAAAAAAAAAAAAATTAACGTATTTTCTTTGAAAATATTTATTGTTAAGTGTATTGTTATTGTCAAAATATTGTTACATCGCCTCTGTGGAAGTTTTCATTAAAATTTTACGAATAAATAATAATATATTTTAGACATAATTTTAGTTCATCATAACATAAAATGAACATAACATCAACATAATAATTCAATATTAAAAATATAACTAAAATTCAATAAAATTAAAATTAAAATTCAATATTATATAGGTTGGAACTTCATTAGTCATTGATTTCTATGCAATTTGTTAAAGCACTTTAGGCAAAGTGCTGGCTGGCCCTTGCAATGCGTCTAAACTCTTGTAGATAAGTTTTTGTAGCATTCTATGCAACGTTTGCGGAATGGTCTTGCCAATGCCTTGTGTAATTGAAGAACATGCTTATGCGATGGTATTTCATTTTCATTTGAGGTTCCTTCAATAGCCAATTGGTGGTTGCTAATATCTTCCCAAATTGTAATATATTCATATGTGTAGTGCCCCATTTGTTATGGATATACCAAGCATTCACTAGGGATCTACCACATATTAATTGTATTACAATTTTTCGGTACCATTTAATGGTATTTCGTAAAGAACTATAATACGCAGAGAATTGATCTGATAGATCAACACCTTTTTTTGCAATATTATAATCAAACACAGAATCTGGCTTTACTTTTCCATGTTTTCCCCCTCGCTAATTTAGAGTTTTGATTCTTTGTAATACTTAACATACACACAGGTCTGTTGTCAGTCCATTTCAGAAATTTTACACCTTTACGATTTTCAAAACGTTTTTGTTTTGCCGTGGGTGGTAAAAATTTTTTGTTTTGTTTGACCGTACCACAAATAAATGTATGTTTCTCTAAAAGTTCTTCAAATAAAGGGACGATTGTATAGTAACTATCGGTAAAGAGTATCCGGCCCTCAAATAATAATCAATTTAGTAATCTCATCACTACGTCGTGAGCATGTGATTTCTCTATTATCGTTTCATTCTTTCCAGCATACATTTCAACATTATAAGTATATCCTTCGACGTTTGCCCGGAATGTATTGACGAAATGCAAGACGTCCTCTCCATGGGACCATGGTTTCGTCAATTACAATGTCTTTGCCAGGATTAATAGCATTTTTATAAGTATCTAGAATTGCTTGTACAATATTTCTAATTTTGTTCAAGCGATCCTGAGCTCTTGCCGTAACGTTGTTGGAAAAGTGCAAATATAATATTTCAGGATTGATAGAAATCTATCACATTTTATTGATTTTTTTATAAGTTCGTTCCTGTATATATCCTTTTTAGACCAATAACATCTTATTTCTGGGACTTGGTTTACACCCATTATAAGCAAAATTCCAATAAACGTATTAATTTCTTCTTTCGTTACTGGTTTCCATTCCAGTTGATGTAATCTGTTTTTATATGAAGACTCATTTATGGATTGTGCAGCATATGTATTAGTTTCTTCAACTATCATATTCAATATATTGTCCGTGAAGAATAGTTTATATAAATCATAAGGACTATTACAATCCGTGCCTTCAACTAACAACTTTTCTTCTTCAGAATATTCATTTATTACTGCGCTTCCATTTCTTATTTCTTGCCATTCATTATCTTCTTCTAAATATTCATTGTCTTCGCTAGAAGATGAAGAGAATATTTTCGATCTTGATTTAGTTGTCCTGCTGATATGCAGAACTTCGTCAGACGAATCACTTACTTCCATTTCCGTTTCCATGTTATCTATTATTATATTATGGGCAAGGAATTAAAACTAATGGAAAATGCTAGCAACATTTACACTTACAAAAGTGAAACGAATTCGAAGAAAATTCAGCACTATTCTTTGTTCCCCGAAAAATTCAGAGGATTCACAAATGATAAGAAGAATTCACAATAACTTTACCCCGAGATTCAGTTTATACATAACATCAACAACGTTAAAAGAATAATGCCATAAACGACTACCCTTACGAACAAATTTCGTTTTATGACCTGCAATCGCTCCCGTCCGATAGAGCGAAAAGATGTAAACATTGCCGTCTGTGGGCGAAGACCATGAATTAGAGCGCCGTCGTGAACGTGTTAATCGTGGTAATAGACTGACATAATAAGTTATATAGTTGTGTATTAAAAGATCTTGTATCGGAAGGAATGGCGAATCCAAACTGATTCTGCCTAGCAAATAAAACTGCATTTTTATACCATCTCTGGTTTTTGTAATTCTTGGCCTATAAAACTAGCAGTTTCAATAGGATGTTACAAAAGGGGAAGTGGTATTAGATGAGAGTGTTTAAAGGGACATGTAAATGGGTAGTTAGTGTCGTGCTGCGTACCCTCGGTCTTCTATTGCCGGACATACATATGTATGTATTGCATGTTGGGTATCAAGGTCGATTCTGTTAAAATATCTGGAACGAAATTTTGTGAGATTAACGCAGGTTCTTGTTCGGTTTGTTGCAGCAGCATAATCACTTCCCATAATTATATGTGGAATGCTGCTGTAGTGCTAGTCCTTGGACGGACATAAGTCTGGGTTACGTCTTGATGTTGTTTCACAAATGGAGGGACGGACCTGCAGTTTTAAGTCGACTCCAATCGGCAGATATTTTTTATGAGAAACTTTATTATGGTAGAAATACATTCGGAGGTATGCCATTGCTTGGCGACGGGCGACCGCAATTAGAAAAAAAAGTTTACAGTTACAGCAGCCACCGAACTGGTTGCTGAGTTAAATATGACCCTTGGCAGAAATCGTATGATAACGGAAATCATCCCGTCGCAGTCCTGAGCGTAGTATTTCAGCACGTCCGATGCGTATAACTAATTCCAGGTCACCAGATAGGCGCTAAAATGTCTCCAACAGCGTATATTATTTTATAACATATTTTTTAACGAACTGTGAGCAGTAAATACCAGGTGTCATCGTAGAATCATTGCGAAACTTTACTGCGTTTTCAGATTTTGTTGTTTGCATCGATTTTGTTGTTTTATTTATTTTCGCTTTTGCTACAATACGCAATATTTACTTTTACTTACGATATTAAAATGTCGAATATCTTTTTCACTCCCCTGTTTTATGTTTACAAAATGTGCTAAATTTTTTAATGAATGATTGAAGTAGTAGCAGTAATTTGTAACATGTAGCGACGAATCACTCCCATTACAGTCGGTTCTACGTCGCCAGAAGGGTTCGGATTTATATCCGGCCTAAACATAAGAAATGAAATTCTTAGAATATTAAAGAAAAATCTAAAAAGTATTAAATAGAAACCTTTACGCCACAGTTTCTGTTTTATTTTTGTTATAAATTTTCTTTATTCAATTATTCGTCATTCGAAAAAAATATGTATTTCAGTTCCTCTACGTATTTCAGCCCATACCTACCAAGGGAAAATAAAAATGTATTTCTATAAACATCACAAAAAAAAACATTATTAAGCTTAATCCATTTTGCTGCCGTTCTCACTGGTGGTCCCAAGCAATTCAGCTCCGTTGTAAATTCCTCCCATTTTTTTGCTGCTTGAACTTTGGTGCAAATCCCTTTTGCGAATTGTGGATTTGCCTTTCTAATTGTTGTTTGGTACTCACGACTTTCGACCTACATAAAATTAACAAAATTAGTATATACATATTTATTATTTGGTTACTATAAAACCGCAAATAATCGCAAACAACTTACACTTTAACAAGTTTTCCCACAATACGCTACACGATCGAAAGCAAAATTGCATTCGACTCTAAATTCGGTAAACAACGAAAATTTCGATAGGGTTGCACCGCTCATAATACCAAATTGACATTCGATCTTCGACAACCAGCGAATATCGAAGATCGAATGTAACTCATAATAGGGGCCTGAGTTTAACTACATTTTATCGCTCACCAAGGATGGCAACGTATTACGAAGATCGCTATTTGTATTTCTGGCCTAAAATGGGGAAATGACCATTGGTGTTTGAAAACGTTGTATAGTTTTACAATATCTTTGCACTGATGATCAATAACACTTTTGAATTCATTTGAACCAATTTTCGAAGCACTTTGTACAATTGTGTCTTTATTAATTCTTTCTTCATCAAAACTTCAAACTCTGTCTAAAAATTCGAGTCGATTTTTAATAACTGACAGTGTTGTACAAATTCTCCACATAAAAAACTGTTGTGCATTTTTATGAAGGAAACGAGCAACGCTGTCAGGGAAATAAACGGTCAAAAACGCAGAGAATTTAGAGCAATTTCAAACTTACTCTTAATTAAACCAAAACTTGGTGGGCAATAAAACTGTTTACCCAAATTTTGTTTTTTGAAAAGTTTGAAATTTTGATCAAAATTTGTCTTGTAAAAAGCTTGAACCTTTGAACTTCTTTTTTTTCTAAATAAATGCATGAAAAAAAGGTGCTCAAATCTGGCCAAAAAATCGCGTTTCTAATTTCCTGTCTGCGTGTGTATGTATGTATATGATGGTACATTAGTTCTTTAATATCATATATGTACAACAAAGATACTTGGATTGCACATAATAGGTAGCTTTTTTGCTTTATTTTTAGCATTAGCCAAGCCAGCGTTCGCTACAAGCATTTAATGGGATATTTAATTTACCTAACATAAGATTAAGATTCGATTTTTAGAGTCAACGTCTACAACAAAAGGCCTGATCATTATAAAACAAATGTAGGTAAAATTTATGTTTTTTCCTCCGCGAAATATGTATGATTGTAAAAGGTGATTTTTTAAGAGCTACATATAGGAAAGTTTAAAAAAAAAACGAACGTAAAATATGTTTATTAATCACCAAGACAATAAGAAGAAACAAGGTGTAAAAGTAAGTAATATTCGATGTTGTTTTATTGAGTTATTTGACATTATTTGAAATGCCATTAGGGGGGTGCATTAGTTTTGGCCAATACTGTAAATGCTTAAATGTTGTCTTCCAATGCGTTAATTGAAGCAGGCTTGTCTGAATAGACATGAGCTTTAACATAGCCCCACAAAAAATAATCTGAAGGCGTTACATCGCACGATCTGGGTGGCCAATTGACCGGCCCCGAACGTGAAATAAAATGTTCACCGAACTCGCCTCTCAACAAGTCCATTGTTACGCGTGCTGTGTGGCATATGGCACCGTCTTGCTGAAACCACATGTCATGCAAGTCAAGCTCTTGCATTTTGGGCAAAAAAAGATTGGATATCATTTCACGGTAGCGCTCACCATTCACAGTTACGTTACGATTCGCAGCATCTTTGAAGAAGTACGGTCCAATGATAACTCCAGCCCATAAACCACACCAAACTGTGACCTTTTCGGGATACATTGGTAGCTCTTGTAATTCTTCTGGCTGATCTTCACTCCAAAATCAACAATTCTGCTTATTTACGTACCCATTGATCCAAAAATGAGCTTCGATGCTGAGCACAATTTTTCGATAAAAAAGTGGATCTTCGGTCAACTTTCCAAGAGCCCATTCACCAAAATTCTGCGTTGCGGTAGGTCGTCCGGCTTCAATTCTTGCACCAGCTGTATTTTGAACGGCGTCACACCTAAATCCTTTCCCAAAATTTTCCACGTTGTTGAGTAACAGAGGCCCAATTGCTGCGAACGGCGACGAATCGATAATTGATGGTCATCATTAACACTGGCCGATACAGCTGCGATATTTTCTTCAGTTCGCACTCTACGTAAGCGTGTTGGTGGTTTGATGTCCAATAAATTTGGTTCTAAATTTAGTCAGAATAGCTCGAAAAGCCGCTTCAGTGGGTCGATTAAACTGATCATAAAATGGAAGAAGCGCGCGATAAACTTTCTTAACAGAACACGCATTTTTATAATAAAATTCAATGATTTGCAAGCGTTGCTCGTTTGTAAGACGATTCAGGGTTAAATTATAGACCAAACTAAAGATGTTTGACAGTGAAACAAAACACGAAACGTGCGTCAGCTGTTTAAAGCAACTGTTTAAAAAGATAATCACCCGTTATATCACAGTGAGCAAATCGGAAGTTGTGGTTTCGCTTGGAAGATATGTGGCTGACAACCGAAAACAGCACCAATACTTTATACTAAAGCAACAATAATAGAAGCACTTCTATTTCTTTTGCCTACTGTGCGATTTGAATACCTATGTGGTTCCCGCCAAATGACGAAGTGTTGCAAAACCAGCGGTGGTTGTGAAGCAATTCAGATCAGCGTCATCAGCTAATACAAAGTATGAGCTTCTCTTCTATGCGTTTGCTTTTGTCATTTAAACCACTGCAGTGCAATTCCAACTTTCATGCCAGTTACTGTTCGCTCTTTTATATGAATGCGAGATGTCGAGAGACTTTGCAGTCTGCCGCTCCTAGGCTTTTAAAAATTTTTTGTTATTACAACAACACACACATTATTGTTATTATCTGGCCTATAGTTGTTGTTAGCTTCCTTAGCATTCGTTACTAAGCTGAATATAGCAACTTTTAACCAGCAACAATAACAATAGTTGTGTAGAAAAGTAATGGGTAGTCAAAAACGTAAGTGGAGCTCTTTTGTCGCTGCAAATGAAGTAATGTTGCGAAAGAACTACGAGTGACGGATATCAACTCTCGAATCAAGTAACCAACAAAATAACCAATTGCCTACCATGTAGTGCTCAGTTGCGATGAAAGTGTTGTGCGTGTGTCCGATCGTTCGCATGTGTTTTCTATCAGTGTTGCCACAGAAACACTTTTCCAATTAAAATTCTGTAAAATCGATAGTCCTCGAGATTTCTACTAATAATCGCTTATTAACAAAAATTAAAATTAGTTAAAATAAAATTGACTCCCGAAATATTGTATATGCATGCATCCACGATGAATTCTTGTTTCATCTTAAATATGAACTCGTTGTTCATCCGAAAATGAAAACTTTTACATTATTGAAATGAGTACCCAACATAAATTGTAAAACACGAATTCAAATGAGTATCTGGGCACGAGGTCAAATGATAAAAAATATACTATTGATGAGATCAAGTCAAGATACTCTTCATACTCATATCGGGTGTTTTTGTTTTAAGAGCTTGAGAACTTAAAATGATAATACAAAACATAAGTATTGTTGGCATAAATTTTGTTTTAAATTGATTGATAATTTTATGACATTTATTTCTTGAATATGAAATACTTAATATGTCCATTGCGGCTAGGAGTTAGATAGTTACATGGTCTATTCGATTATTCCAATTTTTGTCAACTTTTTCCAATAAATCTGATAATAAATCTAAATTTGCCCAACCAGCGAAAATGCGACGCAAACGATGCCCATTTAGCTTCAATGCAGGAGCTGTATTTTGTAGGCACGTACCCCAAGATCCTTTCATACAATTTTCCACGAAGCCGAAGGGCAAAGGCCAAAAAGTTGAGAACGACGACGTGTCGATTTCGGCGTGTTCTTCAGCACTAGGTAGGTTCGAGTCTGCGTGAAACACCAAAACTAAGAAAACATTTTTCTAATAGCGGATACCCCTCGGCAGACAATGGCAAACCTCCGAGTGCATTTCTGCCATGAAAAAGCTCCTCATAAAAAACTATCTGCCGTTCAGAGTCGGCTTAAAACTATAGGTTCCTCCATTTGTGAAACAACATCAAGAGGCATGCCACAAATAGGAGGAGGAGCCCGACCAAACACCTAACAGAAGATTTATTTATTTAAGAAGCCGAGTCCGAAAGGCAAATGGTTTTTATAAGGAGCTTCTTCATGGCAGAAATGTACTAAAAATATTTAAATAAGAAAGTTCCATATCTCTAAAAATCACTCATTAGAAAGTCAATTTTGAATAATACAACTAAAACTTAATTCGAATGTCATCAACTTGAGGGAAAGGTGCTTTTAAGAAAATCAAAAACCTAAAAAGTTGGCAATCTCGATCTTTAAAGCTTTACAACTCATTATTTATGCTGGATTTGCGCTCTTATCCAAATTTTCAACTCAGCAGGCAACAGAGACGATTACAAAACAAAAACAACTGCTGGGGTTGCACAATAAAATTAAAAAGAGCATTGAAAAATAGTATAAAGCTAAAATTAGCACATTTTGACTTCTTTTCGACTCTCTTTCTCCCAACTTTTTTATTTTTTCACATACACACGTTACATATGGATGTATGTATACGAGTATATTGAAAACTGCAAATATGCGCAGGCGTATGAGCGGAGTGGAAATAGCAGTTGAGCGGTTGTTAGAGTCAATATAAATGCTAAAGTTGGAGGGCGATATTTACTATAGAGTGGCGGGTCTTCATTGCAAACCCTTTTCGTTTACACAATTGTCTATATATGTATGTATGCATAACCACATTAGACGTTTTGTATACCATATACATATGCACTTATTTCGTTACTATTTATCTTTCAAACTGGTATAAACCGAATACCGGGAGTGACAGTGTCAAATTGTACAAGTAAAGGGGCGTCATGGCAGTAGTCTCACAAATTGTTTATTGATAATGATAACGCAAATTATGAATAAACGCACAACGGAGGAAGTATGCAGTTGTTTGAGTTGAAAAATGTGTTCACGAAGAACATAACTTAGTCCGAAATATAATGTCAATGGCATCTCACCTATGTTCGACCGCAAGGATTCACCGACTTGGCAAATTTTAACTTGCAGAATCTTTGGCAACTGCATATCCATTTGTTGGATGTTCTCATCTCTAACTGAGATAATATACTTGCCAACTCAGATTATTTATTAATTCTTAGTATTTGATTCTGTTATATGTATTTTAGGGCCCATTCAGGTTTCAATGTTATTTAACTATATAATTTTCTTCTCATGGTTTCCATGGCTAGTGGAATATTTGGGTTTTAATACATTCACACTTGTTTTAGTCATGACATAGGATATTCACTTGCACTATATACACCTGTATTCACAATAATCTCAAGTTTTTACAGAATTTCAGTCAGAATTATTAGAAAAACTCTGGTATAGTTGGTTATTTGGCTGAGCTTCTCCTCGAATTTATGGTGTGCGTCTTGATATTTTTCCACAAATGGTGGTACCAACTGTTTTATGTCGCCTCCGAACGGTAGATGGGTTTTTATGCGGAACTTTTTCATATCAGAAATATACCTGGAGTTTAGCCATTGCCTCCCGGGGGGCGACCGCTATTAGAAAAAAAAAACATTCTTTACCATTTGGTGTTTCATGTATGGGGTCTCGAGTCCGAATGTTAGTCCCGGACGACCCTATTCGACTATAGCGGCCATTTCTGTTATAGCCCAACAAAAAAAGTGAAAAATGACTACCGTTGCATTTGAAGCATCCACCTAAATTCAATGAGCTATAAAACTGCATACCCAGTAAAATTCGTTATAATTTTGCAACGGGATGTACTATATGAAAAGAAATTGTAAGGGTCCGAATCAATAGAGGTTAGGGAAAGTACAGTTGAATATCCTTGATCTCTCGGTTACTAAATTTAATTTTAAGCTCCAATTAAAATAATCACTATGCAATAATATAGCTTTTCAATTTGTTTTTTGTATGTGTTTTTTAAATTTTTGTTTTTTAATTAAAAAAAAAATTGTTTTTTATTTTTTTACTTTAATGTAAAATATAAAAATGGTAACAAATATTATTTACTTAATTTTACTTGTAACTGATCTGTAGGAACTGTAAGTTCATAGACAACTAAATGTACTTCAGTAAATACATAAAAAATTCTGATATCCTATTCTCTAGTTAGTTTTACATTTTGTTGTTGTTGTGGTTGTACCATAAACATTCCCCATACATATACATACATATATGGGGAATGCTGCTGAAGCGACAGTCCTTAGCCGAATTTAAATCCGGGTAGTTCCGGTTTCGTAGAACCGACTGTCGTGGAAACGACATTTTTTGCTTGTTGTTATTGTTGTTGTTGTAGCAACATAAACATTCCCCATACTTACATACGGGGAATGCTGCTGGAGTGACAGTCCTTGGCCGGATATAGATTCGGGTCGTTTCGGTAACGTAGAACCGACTGCCGTGGAAACGGCATTTTTTTGCTAGTTGTTGTTGCTGTAGCAGTTTGTCACATTATTTTGTTTTGTTTATGTTAAGCAAAGAATAATCCGAAATGTTCCATTGCTTCTGTTCAATCGTCTAGATTCGGGTTGCTTCGTAGCTTGGCCATCAAATTGAATATTTCACCATTCATCCTTTTTTATACCAAGTATATTCTGGCAGCTAGGGTTCTTTAGCTATTTTTCTTATACTACCTCCAATTTTAGTTCAACAATCATCCTTTGTGGTACTTTTTTACCTACTATACAATATTACTTATAATGTATTAATATTAATTGTGTGTGCAGTAAACAATGTGTACAAAATATGGTAATTGACAAGGTCAAGAAAAAGACCGTCAATTAAAGGATTCGTTCAGAAGTGAGCTTGGACTGGGACCGTGCGCAATTTCACTACTTCCGCGCCAATAAGGAGAAAGTGTGATTTACTGCAGGGTAATCGTATACGTACATGGCATGAGCCAATGTTTTGGTCTACCGTAGCTGAATCAGTTGTTGTATGAATGCTGACTCTCTGTATGTGGATGATGCAGTGCAGCGTCATGCAGTGGGACAGCGCAGAAATTGCCTTGAAAAGTGAAAGGTGTTTTTTTCGCTTGGCTAGTTCGTCGTTCGCTCACTCTTTACTGTCAATTGCATGAGGTTGCTGTTGCCTCTTTTTTGTTTGCTATTTTTTCTCCTTTTACTTTTAATGCTTTCATGCATGCACACATATTATGTGTACAGAGCGTTTACATACCTACATATGCAGTCTAACATGTGGCATTTGTGCTTCGCTTATGCCTGCATTTAAGTTTTGTGGGGGCTTCCAGTCGAATCATCGTATGAAGCAATATTTTCTTGTATCTCGATTGTACATTTATACAGTTTCGGTCAACTAAGTAGTAACAACTTCACTTGTGCTGGTTAATGTTAAGTTTTAAAAATAATTAGTAAATTTTTTCATACAAATCTATTTAGAGAAAAAAATTGTTAAGTAAATGTCAAAGTTTTCTGTTAACACCCATTAGGATGTGTGATGTGCTAATTTTTGTCGTTAAGTAAAACTAGCAAGGACCGGCCAAGGACTGTCATTTTAACAGCATTCCCCGAATATGTATGGGGAATGTTTATGCTGCTACAATAATAACCGTCCCCACGACAGTCAGTTCTACACGACTGGAACGACCCGGATTTATATACGGCCAACCCTTCAACAGCATTCCCCGTATATGTATGGGGAATGTTTATACTGTTACAACAACAACAACAAGTAGCAAAATAAAACTTTATAAAATACTACAAACTTTGGTGGCAAAAATCAATAATCAAACTGTGGTTGTGAAAAGGCGGTAAAAATAAATTCTTTAACGAGAGTACAAGTGCCATAGTAGAATAAATTTAATTAATCGCTATCATGAGGAATCATGTCTCAAAAATTGGGGGTTTCATCGTTGTACAATAAAATGATCAAAAGCATTCGTTCAGAGTAAATTCTTCTTAGTTATTTTGTAAAAATCGTTGACTCGCCATTTTTCAATATTGTTAAATATCGTTTAGAAGAATATTTTGCCCACTAGTTATGGCAGGCCCATGCCCAACATACACACTTCGCACCACGAATCACTGAGGCAGTAAAGTGGCTTGAAGACAGGCATATATGTATATTACGAAAATTAAGTTTCAGCAGCAATATATTTTTTATATTGAATACCATAATGCTCCCTTATTGTGTTCCTTGGATCATTCAACAGGAGAACAATCCAATATTTACCACACGCTCAATAAAACGGTAGCTGGGAAAATATACCGTAACATTGCTATACTAGTCTTCATCTACTCTTGGCTTGACGGGTATCTCTGGGAGCATTTAATAAGAAAAGTTAAAATATCAAAGTATCGAATTCCCCGAGGATCTGAATAAAATTGATAGGCGTGCTAGGCATGCTAGAATCAAAGTTTGAGCAAGATGCTAACTTTAACAGTAAATAACGATTAATTAAATTTAATTATATAAAGGAAGTTATTTACTTAGTGGAAAAAATATTTAGTACAAAGTTAAAATGAGTATGTTTATAAACTAAATAGAATATAAATAACAATTAACAGTAACAAATAACCGTTATAAAGTGAGCTGGCATATTTGCAGTGAATATTTAGAGTTGTTAATAACACAAGTGGCAATATCGCTGTCTGGCTAATTAGTTGACCGGAGCTGTATGCTTGTGTGGTGTTGGCGCAATGACGATTTCTCTAGCTGTACGCTCGTTGTCTTTTGACATTTTCTTTTAAAATTCCAAACAAATCTCATATTTACATATTATTGTATATAGTATTTTCTCTTCACCTTTGGGCTCACATTTTTGGTATTCTCGGCCATATTGCCAACTGTTTTGACTTCAGTAAAATTACTTGTGTCATGTTTAAGTGATGCTACCCCACATATTTTATAAATATATTTGTATATAGTATGCGCCACACATGCGCTTTTTGCTGTGGAAGTGTGACAAAAGCAACTAGCGGCTATGTTGTGTTGTCGATCTTAAGACCTGCTGTGGACTCTCATTACTAAATATGCATTTTGCTCAAATTGACTAAGAAAATCTAGAGGGTGGATGGCGGTAGCAAATGTATGCGAGCTGATTTGTTTTTCCTATCTTTTCAAACGTGCATCGCAAGAAGCAGGTGTTCAAAAATCTATGCGGCCGCGTCACAAAAATCGTCATGCTTTTGAAGGCCATCAGTGCTGAATCGTTTAATATATTTTTTTAGTGTTATACGATATTTAAAAAAGGTCGGTAAATGATGAGTAAAATGCCGGCTAACCGAAATTAGTGGTCATCTCAGTTCCGTATTACCGTTGAATAGTTTTAAAAAACAGGATTCCGCGGAAAAAAACCTCCACTATTTCATAAACAAAAATATGAAATTTATATTAAATTGTCAGTTCTGTATTTTTGAGCTCCAATAAGTAAAATAATGAAATACAATATTAAAAACGGAAGTTCCTTTGGAAACAAACTTTAGCAACGAGATTTCCTTTAGAAAGTCGACTTTTTACTAGTTATTAATTTTAAGATCAGAGAAATTCATTTCAAATAAATAGGTATTTTTAAAGAATCATTGGAAAAGAACCATGAAAAGCAAGTCGACACCCATCATCTCTTTGTCGACTATAAAGCTGCGTTCGATAGCCCGATAAGGGATTGCCTGTACGCCACCATGTTTGAGTTCGGTATAGCAGCGGTTTTGCAGAATGACGTTGAGCAACACAACCAGCTCCGTCAAGGTAGGAAATAACTTCTCCGAGCCATTCAGTACCGTTCGAGGTTTCAGACAAGGCAATTCACTGTCATGCAACCTCTTCAACTTCGTAAGGGGTGCTCCGAAAAGCAGGTGTTCATCGTAATGGCACTATTTTCTACAAATGTGTCCAGCTCCTTGAGTACGCCGATGACATTGACATTATCGGCCGCTGTGAGCGAGATGTCACCGCTGCGTTTTCTGCTATCGAAAAGGAATCATCACGAGTGGGTCTGGCGGTGAACGAGGGTAAAACGAAGTATATGCTCTCTACAACGCGGAACACACGGCGTGTAGGAACGTACGTCATTGCGGACAACTATACCTTCGAAATTATGCCAGAATTTATTTATCTTGGCACCGCCGTTAACAGCAACAACGATATCAGCCTGGAGATCAAACGGAGAATCACTCTTGCCGTTAGGTGTTACTAGGGCTAAGTAAGCAATTGAGTAGTCGAGCCCTCTCTCGCATGACCAAACTGACACTTTACAAGACGCTCAACATATCCGTGTTGCTTTATGGCGTAGAAGCTTGGGTAGTGTCACAAAGCGATGCAGCCGCTCTTGGGGTGTTCGAGAGAAAAGTTGTTCGGAAGATCTTCGGTCCTGTGCGCGTTGGCGAAGACTACCGTTCAAGAATGAACCACGAGCTGTATGAGCTCTACGCCGACATTGACGTAGATCAACGCATCGCCATCCAACGCCTGAGTTGGCTAGGGCAGGTCGTGCGTATGGAAGAAGAAGCTCCAGCAAAGAAGGTGTTAGAGCCGTAACTCGGTAACGGGTTGTTATGGCCACTTAAGTAATTAAGTAAGGAATCATTGTAAGCAAAAGTCGAATGTATTTTTGAAAGCTCCCAAATTGACGTAAGCTCTGCAAAGTTGATTTCAAGTGGATTGGCGCTCGAAATGGGCACAATTTCGACTTAAGCTGCGCCGCTGTAACATTGTCACTAAGTCAATCAAAAACCTCAATCAAACGCAGTTTGATCAAAGATTTTTAAACAGTTTTTTGATTAGGACTATGACTATACGTGCGAAGGGCATCATCATGGAGACAAATAAGGCAAAGCCTTTATTTAAATTGGGAATTGTGATAAAAAGTGCTTTGAAGTATTAAAGTACGGAGCTCCTGATGAACTAAAATTCTTGCTTAGTGGATTGTATTGAATATCACCCAGAAGGACACTGTTGTAGTAGTTTACAAAGATCCCCTTCGAGAGTGAGAGGCGTGCTAGATGAGTGGACTTAGGCGACTATATAAAGATGTGATTATTGTCATGCGGGGTACCTTTACATGCCGGATATATGAGGAGTATTTCGGGGTCAATTCTGGATAAGTAGGAACGTAACTGTGTGAAACTATGAATGGATCAACTTTTTTGCCGATTTTTTGATTAAAATTATTCGTCTGAATTGGTGGTTTGCCGATGAGAAAAGCTTGAACCGGTATCCTGAAGGACATCCTGACATTCAATCTGTATGTTGAGAAATTAAGTAAAAAATAATAGTAATATAATAATTTATAAGTCTTCTTTATTTTGGAACTCTACATGTATTATTAAAATTTTATAAGTTACTATAACAAAATCATAAAAAAATTGAACTCCATTTCTATTAAATACCTCTTTAAGGCTAGATGTTAGTGCCCTGACTTACTTTACACACAAGATGCGGGTTCCAATCCCAGAGCATACACACCCTTTATAAGTTCCTTAACTTACCATTCGCTAACTAAGATCGATGCAAAGATTAAGGCACACCTCACAATTTTTTTTTTTAAGTGATTGAATATTATAAATCTTACAATCATTTACGAATTCTTTTAGGTACTAAAGAATCCACGAGGTGATTGAATTTTGGTATTATGACTCACGCCCTAAATGCAGATTGCATATCAACTTTCTTAAGTATTGCGATCCCATATGCAGTGACATCACTTGCTGAGGCAGTTTGACACCTAATGCAAAAACAGTGTTTTGTTCTTGCTGTTACCAGTTTATATCATTTTTTTAAACATTATAAATATTTTTTTTTGTAATTTTGTACTGTCATAATCGAAGTAAACTTGGTCACTAATCCATATAACGCCAGGACCTTAGTTGTGTAAGGTATAATACCACTTATTGTACACTTTTGAAATCTTGTCAAATCGATAATAATAATCGATTAAAATTCGCATATACACCTAAGTATACCCACTGGTATAGTTTTCTAAAAAATTTCTGTAGCATGTCGTTTTCATTTGCTTATGGGAATCTAATTGAACGGCGACCTATTTAATTACTGTTCTCTGCTTGCAGTGTGCATTTTTTGCAAACCAAATATATATTCACATCCATACACACACATACACCCAATGAAAACAGTTCCGGACTGTGACATCCGGAAACACAAAAACTTGTGGTTTTTACAATCGCCAAAGCTAGGCACCATACAGTGAGTCAAAAAATGATTGGCACTCTCGAACTTTGATTTCTCAGTGCTATAAATTTTCTTCTAATGAAAGTATAAAAAAATAGAAAATGGTATTTTCTAAATGTATTTATTTATTATCTTTCGTGCTCCATCTGACTCAAATAAATTGAATTTTGATGCAATTCCTGAAACGTATGAATAAGTAGAAAGCAAGAGTGAATATAACGCGAGCTTCCCGTTACGACGCCAAAAGCATAAGCTAACATAAATAATGTGCCAATACTTTTTTGATGTGAATTTGTGCCTTATTTTACCTTCCAAGGTTGAGCTTGTAATCTATGTCGATATAATTTTTGTTTTGTTCAGATACATAATAAATAAATACATTTAGAAAATACCATTTTCTATTTTTTTATACTTTCATTAGAAAAAAAGTTATAGCACTGAGAACTTTGATTTTTCGAGAGTGCCAATACTTTTTTGACTTACTGTATATAATAACGTGTATTTTCCAAGTGACGTGTATTTCCAACTATATACAAAGTGGGATGTTTGCATCTTCAATACAACAGCTGGGCATGTATTTGTGTTGATTGTAAATGTCACATGTAAACTTATGCAAATTAATTACAGATTTGTTGAATCCAGCTTTTGCACTTATAACCTGTATCCTCGATGTTTCCTTCCGTGGGTTGAAAATATTGTTCTCGCCGTTTCGGCCATTTCCGCTAAACTCAACATGTCTTAGCTTTCGAAACACTTTCAAAACGATTTGTTATCAAAAATAATTGATACTGGTATGTAAACTTTTTTTCTGCTGAAGTCAGCACCTATCCGGATTTCTATGGACGCAACTGTACATATATGAGATTAAGTGTCCAAAGAGCATACTCATACAGTCAAAAAATAATAATTACAAACTTTTGAGTGTAGTGCGGAATGCAGCTTTTTTCCTGAACTAAAAGTGGATTTCCTTGAGCGAAAAATTTTGTATGAGTATTCTTTTTGACATACTTGTGCATTTCAAATTTTATTAATGGCTGCCAGGAATTCTAAGAGAATTCTCTTTTTTGCTGGAGTCTGCTGTCTATACTTGAACTTTTTTGGTTAAATATTACGTCGATTCTTAAGACATTTTCATTACCCATCTCTGGCATTAGAAAATTTACTTTTAATATCTTTTCGTTTTTTCCAGTTAAGTTTTTATTTAGCAAAGGAACTTTACATGCTTTAAAATTAAATATGTATATTAATTTGTTTTTTTTTTTTGTTTTTTCTCTTTACAGAATTTCCCAACGTATCCACGGAACCGCACACAACAACCGTAAAATATATGTAGCGGAAACGCTCTCGTGAGTTGAATAACTGATCGTAACTGTGCCCCTAGAGTACAACTAGAAGCCAAATAGAAAAGCCGACGAGAGAGCAAATTGTGTTTTGTTACGATTATTTCAAGTTCTCTTCATTCGAAGTGAAAGACAAATAAAAAAAATATTAACTCTAAAAACATCAACAGCCCTATTGTCGATCAGCGACATTGCGATTCACAAACAACTAAAGAGTTAAATTGAATGCAAAATAGAATCGGCAGCAACACCAATAGCAGCAGCAAGACGGACGCAGTAACAGCAACAACAAAAGTGCCGATAGAGTGTAGTTTGCATGGTTTTTTCGGAGCACCCAAGAGTGTGAAGTTGTGTGTATTGGAGTAAAGAGCTGCGTGATTTTTTTAACGTTTCTTGTTGTCGTCTCTTGACCCATATTGGAGTATTTCAAAGCAATTGCAGCTTTTGGAATAAAAACAAACCGAATTAAAAAGCAAAAATAAGAATTTCAATAAATAGCAAAACACTGCTGAGCAGACTTTTTGAAACTGTAATAATTGTGGATTCTGATTTACCGTTTTTTATAAGCCAATAACCGCTGAAGAGCTATTCATCAAAGGGCGTCATATTGCTACTAATTTAAACTTTCCTGAAGCGAGTTTGTGTTAAAAAGGCCGCTTTAATGATGTCGTCCGATCAACAGTTTTTCCTAAAATGGAACGATTTCCAAACGAATATGGTGACCTCGTTCCGGCACTTGAGGGACGAGAAGAGCTTTACAGATGTAAGTAGAATAGCCATAATAGCTTAATTACTGTTATATTTACTGCACTAAGTTAAACGTTATGATATTAATTACAGGATAAGGCAATTTTCTTTATTTGTGGACTAATTTTATTGAATGATAGGAAAAAACCAAATTCGACATATCACTACTTTCGGTAAAACGAACTGATTCTTTGGCTCTTTGCGGTCGCAACTTTTTCTTAAGGCGGTGTCAGATCATGCACGTGTTTGGCCTTGTATGGTTTCAGTCTGTTGTCCCTTTTTTTAAATTCCTTTTAAAGTTAATATTGCTGTTTTTAACAACAATTGAATACTATTTATTCTGCGTTTGGTAGCGATACTTATAAATAGGAACGCGTTTTGGAATGTACGTAGACAACTTCAAGACTGTGCACATCGTTTTGCTCTAGTAAACTCATTTTACGTCTTGAATGTTTAGATTTTTAGCGGCGCTCTCATATATGTACTTATATTTGCATTAAATATTTTCGGCATTGTGAAACCTGATTCTGGGAGGGATCTTTTTAAGTTTGTTACAAGTCAGCTTGAATTCAACTAAGAAACTGTTTGAGTATAAAAACTCCATAAATGCGCAAAATGGCAGTATAATCATAAGACTTACAGCTAACTGTAAAATAGCTAGAATTTGGAAAATAATATAGAAAAATGCCGAAAGTTTAGTAAACTTAGAGCTGTCGCGCCCTTTAGTGAAATGTGATTGATCGCGTGGGAGCATATTGCCGCCCATATTTGAAATAATTTTTTGTTTTTGTAATAGAGAGTTATGTCAACTTAAATTTTGTTATAAGGACAGAATGAAATATACACCACACGAAAAGGAAACATTTCTTCAAATTTTGCAGATTTGGGAAAATTTAGGTTAACATTCTTCAATCTTGAACTTTTCGCGAGTCGCAAAAATGGGCATAGCTCGAACACACCGACGGTTAAAAATGGTATTTGCTATTAATATGGACTGGTTAGGCGATACAAAGTTACTCTTTTGTTTAAGATATCTTTTGCAGTATAAAAAATTGTCCAAGATCATTTCTTTTTTAATTTCCACCTTTCGTTCAAGCTGTTAAATGTCCACCTCTCTCATACCTCGTCTTCACATCGGAAACCACTCATTTCTCTGATTGTTGGCCGCTCTTTCGGTGATATTTTTTCCAGAGTGGTTTACCGTATTATTGGTTGCGTAGCAAAAACTTCAAGAATATTACCTTGGTTGAATTTGCTATAAAAAAATTACGAATATTTAGTTTTGCGCTGTGCCATTGAGACATGAGTTTCTCTTTACGTTTCTTTTTTACACATTGCTTTCGTGAACGTTTCGCCATCTAGTGGTTATTGCTAATTTTTTTTAGGTTGCGTTGTATTTCGCGAGTTATATATATTTTTTTGTTTTCAAAGCGAGAAGCGTGTGTACGGCGGATTTACTTGAAAATATATTAAAATAAACACAAATATGTAAATATCCGTACATGTTTATACCTATTTACAACGTTGATGGTTACTTTGCTTTCTTTAATGCTGGTCTAAAAACATTTTCCCCTTGATATCAAATGAATAATTCTGCAATTAGCAAAGAAATTAATGGTTTTATTATTTCGGTTCAAAATTCGCCGTCAAAGAGAGATGTGGTACAACACAACACGTGTTTGTTTTCAAATTGAAGAGCCATTGGCATGCGCTGGAGGTACGAGTATACTATATGTAGATTTTACTTCTGAATGAGTTGCTTGTGACACTGGTGGTAACAAATGCTTCTATTTATATTCCAAGATAATTTCCAATAAAAATGATAATAAAAAACAGGAATATTCTTGGAATTATTTTTTTTTTGTATAATCTGGTAGATAATTTCATGGCAACAGTACTACTACAGAAAACTGGCTGCTGCTAAATACTCATTGAGCAGTTGAGGACCTCTTGGTGTATAAGCGTTTTCACAACAATTTCACAATTTTAGCGAATGCAGCTGAAGTAAAAGTTATTGGGCTGATATATGTAGGTCTGAGTCTTCTAGGTAACAATCCCGAAGGCCCGAAAAAATGATGATTTTCACGAATTTTTTTTTGCTACTTAATTAATTTATTTAACAAAAATAAAAACATAGCATAAAAACATCATGTTTTAACTTGACTTCAGCAAAATTTCAAAAAAAAAAAATTAATAATTGCAAAAGTTATCGCTGTTTGTGTGAAGCCCGTTTCTCCAGAAGTCCGTTGCGGTGAACATCACAAGTCCTTGCAGATTCATCTGAAACCAATCGGATGAGAAAAATTATTTTTATTGATAGATAATCTCGAGCCGGATCGAAGCTTTTTTTTTTTTTCAAAATGAACAAAATGGCGGCCTCAGAAAATTTTTTCCAGATTTTAGAAAAAAAACCAACAGTTAATTGTTAAAAAAAAATCGAAATTTTTGAAAAAAAAATCCTTCGATCAGGCACAAGTTTTTTATGTTTTTCAAAAGCTGTATAAATTTTATTGAAATCTACGTAGCGGTTTTTAAGTTACAGTGTTCACCAGTTTGAAAAACATAGTTTTGAGAAAAACGCATTTAAAGTTTTGCTATCGGCTCCGGAGCGGCCGAGCGCCCTTTGTTAATTGTTGAATAACTTGAAAAGTATTTGTCGGATTCACTTCAAATTTTTACACAATATTTTTAAAACATTATACTTTAAGAAAATGCAAAAAACAAAAAATCGATTTTTTGAAAATTCTGACTACCCCCTAACCCCTTAAAGTTCTACTTGTCCAGAATATGGTGCCATAATTTCTTAAAAAAAACGTTCTTAAAGACTTGCCATTTCAATTTTTGTATCGACCTATTGTACTGATATATAAATATAATGTGTGCGTTCATTTAATTTTAGGTGACACTTGCCTGCGAGGGACAAACTTGCAAAGCGCACAAAATGGTTCTATCTGCATGCAGCCCGTATTTCAAAGCACTTTTAGAGGTATACAAGTCATTCATATAAACAAATGTATCCATAAAAAATCAATCTTTTTTTATACCATTTCAAGGAAAACCCTTCGAAGCACCCCATCATTATCTTGAAAGATGTCTCGTACATACATCTGCAAGCTATATTGGAATTCATGTACGCCGGCGAAGTGAATGTATCGCAAGAGCAACTGCCGGCCTTTTTGAAAACTGCTGACCGCCTCAAAGTGAAAGGTCTGGCAGAAACCCCTAGTTCCATAAAACGGGAAGGTTGATGGTGGTAAATAATTTTAATAAAATATATATACATACGACTATATAATACAACAATATAAACAAAATACGCCTACAACTATTAATAAGCAATGAATATAAATTTAATTGAACGTAAATAAAAGCAGATACAATTCTAATTTAAATGCGTAAAGTTATTCGTAATTGCTAATTGATAATTTAGTAAACTGCTAAAGATACAAAAATAATACTACTTATAGCAATGCAAAAACAAAAAACAAAAAAAAAAAAAAAAAGATTGACTCAAAAAGAGAATGCATAGCGTATTTGTATATGTATTAAAATTTGTTTAATTTAATTAATATTTTGTACGCTTTCGGTGATTTTGAACTATCTTTCTGAAGAAAATTAAAAATTCGTAAGTTTTATTTGAAATTTTTTAACCTCAGAGCAATCAATGCATGGTTAGTGTTGTAGATCATAAACATGGACTAATCAATAAATTTTATTTGCCACGATCGCTTCAATAATCTCCTTTGAAATTCACTTAAATATATGTATATTACTCATAACATGTCATCAGCAAACCTAAAATATTGTTCCGCAAAATGGCTAATTTATATATCTTTAATTTGCACAATTTACGCGAGCAAATTTATCTAAAAAAAGAGGAAAGAAAACGCACTATATGCCACAAGTTGGAAAGTATAACGAGTTTTGTAGTGTATAATGTAACTAATGATAAAAATATAATTATAAATAATACTGTAGAATGCTAAATGAATTTGACAATGTGTAAAAAGGCGAATGAAAGGGTTAAGCAAAAACACTATGAATGGGATTGTACCTCCTGTTTAGATATAATAAGCTACCATTTTAGAGTTGCAAATATTCGTACATTTATACCACATACAATAATACATATAGACAAGAAGCGAGCGCAAGTTACAACAATTCAAGCTCATGGCAGAGAAGTGAAACTAATACTTTTCAATTAACTATTAGGAAAATTAATAATTTCGTATTTGTATTATTTTCCATTTAAAAATTTGCAAAAATAACAAGCAGTCTAATCACCGATGACCTTAGAAATTGGTAGATATTATAAAAAATTCCTATAATTTAACATATTTGCGCACTTTTGACAATGACACTTGTATTTTTAGCGTCAATATTCCTACAAGTTGGATTAAAATACAAACTGTTTCCATTAAAGCATATGATTTATTGAATTAAATACAAATACTGTCGAAGTTGTTTTGTAAAAAGTCCATAAATATAAAATTGCAACAAAAAATTAATGTGCCGTATTGGATTTAAAGAGGAGGGGCGCAATAATTTTCCAAAAACTCATTCACTCTACTTACGACACATTTGATAGGGAAGTACTAAGCAAGCAACTAAAACCATTTCTCTCCTGGTATTTTGCTGATGCAAAAACATTGCAAGTTAAATAGTCAAAATACAGGTTATTTATTTGACACTCATAGTACTATGGTAAATATTTTCTTCTCTATGCATACAAAAGCTCTGAAAGAAAGGGTTACTTGTTTTACAGTTACAAATTTAAAATTCTCAACTAATTACAAACTCATTACTACCTAAAGTGCTAAGGCGGCTCTTCCACACAATAAAATCCATGCCAAAATAATGTTTAATCTTAGCAAAAGCCGAAAACACAGAAATGACCCAATCGCTATTGTAACATATTAGTCTTATTATTTAAATATTATTTACTTCATAATTTTGTGTTCAGTGATTTATGTTTGCGTTCAATCTGGTTTAGCGAGGCATAATTTACCTTTACCACAATAGCAAATAAGGATTTTTTATTTAAAATATAACGGATTTATTCATTAGAGATGTGCATTATGACGGATGTAGCGAACTTATTTCCGCCTAATAAAAATGATTTGCCGCATGGAAAAACAGAAGGAAATACCAAACATGATCGCTATTGACTTTAAAATTAATTACCGTTAATGCGGAATGTTTTAAAACCACATTTATTTAAGTTTATATTAAAATGAAAAATCGCGCGATAGAAAACAAAATTTTAACTTTATATAATACTTGAATAATATAATTGTATGAAAAATATATAATATAATATATGTGAAATATAGTTTTAAAATGACAGAAATAAATTAAAACGCCGGAAACTTTCAAGTGTTAATTTTTTATTACGAAGTGTTATTTAATTGAGGTTAAGGCGATTCAAATTGAAATAGAATTTTTTAATCATCTGTACCATTAATTTCCGCTTATGCTCGACGGAAGAACAGTTGGAAACCTTAGCTCGATAGTAAAATTTACTGATCGATTTCGTCACCGACGGAAACAAATTAAATGATATTCCAGTATAAAAATCTGATTCATCATCATCATTTGGCCCTACAGCTCTGTGTGAACTTTGTCCTGCTGCGTAAAATGCATCGTGAATGTAAAATCTGATTACCTGATCAAAAACCGATAAACCAGCTATACATATGGGTCAAGAATGGTATCGCTTCTGTCCTGAAACACTTCATAGTTATCATACTTATGTCGAAGACCTTTGTGGGATATGCTACTTCCGCTGGACCCCGAATAACATATTTTAATATCAGTGTGCTTATACCATCGGTTAACCAATTGTTCTGAAGGCTTTCATCATCCCGATATCCACCAATAACTTCATCGCTGATTGTTGTTTTTTGTAAAAGCGTAAACGCTGCTCCTAATTGTTTGAGAAATGCTGCTGAAGCGATGGTCCTTGGCCAGATATAAATCCGGGTGGCTCTGTAATGTAGAAACGGCTGTTGTGAGAATAGACTTCATGCTGGTTATTGTCGCAGTTTATAAAGCACTGCCGGTACGATGTAGTCATTGGTTGTCATCATTGATCTCATCTAACAGTGGCCCCCAGAAACATACTGCCCCTTATTATGAAGAACATTTGATCTTCGACTGTAGTCGAAAGTGCTGATCGAACGAATTTTGGTATTATGGTGCTCATTCGCTGAAGAATAGAACTATTGCGAATTTCGATTGCTCGACGCATTTACAATAGATAAATGTTTCTCAGCTGATACAGCAAATGAAAATAAAAGAAAAAGTGATTGTCTTGATATTCTTTGTTAACAACATTTTTAAAAGTAGATAAAAGTATTTTTTGCGAAAATGAGTATACCTCCCGTCCTGGAAAATTATA
This sequence comes from Anastrepha obliqua, assembly GCF_027943255.1. Lineage (NCBI taxonomy): Eukaryota > Metazoa > Arthropoda > Insecta > Diptera > Tephritidae > Anastrepha > Anastrepha obliqua. The sequence goes on along the minus strand of NC_072895.1, from coordinate 81,233,326 downwards.
TTTGCCAAAGATGGATACAATTTAGTAGTACAGAGGCTGATCTGCAACGAACAAAAGCACATTTTTATAGCAAATACCGGATTCCAGGAATAATTGGTTGTGTTGATGGCACGCATATTAAAATTGTCGCTCCCATGAAAGAAGTTCAACATTTGTATTACAACAGGAAGGGATTCTACAACATTAATGATATGATTGTAAGTAGACATTTGCATATTTGTAAATATGAGTCATAAATTCTAAATGCGAACAATGTAAATTTTACGTTTGTTATCATACAATGAAAATAACTTATATGAATGCGTAAAATCCAGGAGCTACTCATTAAGCATTAACGGCGAAGCAGAAAGCATAAGAAATGATATTCTTAGAATTATATGGGAAAAACTAAAAAGTATTAAATAAAAACCTTTACGCCATAGTTTCTTTCTTATTTTTGTTATAAATTTCCTTTATTCAAATATTCGCCATTCGTCAGCCCATACCTGCTAAGGGAAAATAAAAATATTGGGTGTGCAACTAAGTTTTAAAGGTTTTAAAACATATAGTAATACTAGTGTCAAATTGTACTGAGTATTTGTGTAACGAGTTTCATGTGAAAGCGTCATCATTAAGTGTCGTTTCTTAGTTTGTGTTATTTCGTCGAAGTGTAAACAAAAAATTTTTTTATACAAAGACTATGTCAGCTTTTGTGCCTACAAAACTTCATTCGCGGGAAGCATTGCTATTTTGCTTCCATCTGAAGAAAAGTGCAGCGGAAAGTTATCGGATGCTGTGTGAGGCTTACGGTGAGAATGCTCCATCAATTTCAACCTGCGAGTACTGGTTCCGACAATTCAAAAGTCCCGGACCATCGACGCCAAAGCCAAATATCCATGGCAGCAAGGTAATGCTCTGCGTTTGGTGGGACCAGAAGGGAATCGTTTACCACGAACTACTGAAAAGTGGTCAGACGATAAACGGAGCACTCTACAGACAACAACTTATGCGATTGAAGCGAGTAATTGCGGAAAAACGTCCGGAATGGGAAACCAGACATGAGACATTGATCTTTCATCATGACAATGTTCGGCCGCATGTCGCACAAGTGGTCAAAACCTATCTCGATGGTAGCGGATGGGAAGTTCTACCCCACTCGCCTTATAGCCTAGATCTTGCACCATCAGATTACCATTTGTTGCGGTCGATGCAGAATGCCCTTACGGGAGTGCGTTTCACTTCGGTTGAAGGTATCCAAAATTGGCTTGATGAGTTCTTCGTCTCCAAAAGCGAGCAGTTTTATTGGGACGGAATCCATGCATTACCAGAGAAGTGGGAAAAAGTTATAGCTATTTATGGACAGTATTTTGGATAAAATAGGTTGTACCAATTTTTAACAATAAATTTTTGAAATCGAAAAAAAAAACCTTTAAAACTTAGTTGCACACCCAATATATTTCTACAAATATCACAAAAAAAAAAACATTATTAACCTTAATCCATTTTGCTACCGTTCTAACTGGTGGTCCCAATTCAGCTCCGTTTTAAACTGCTCCCATTTTTTTGCTGCTTGAACTTTTGTGTAAATCCCTTTTGCGAATTGTGGATTCTCTTCCATTAATGCAACCAGCCTTTCTAATTGCTGTTTGGTACTTACGACTTTCGACAGGCATGCACCGCTCAATCATCATTCAATTTTCGATCTTCGACAACCAGCGAATATCGAAACCAATTCATAACAGGGTCCACTGTTTCGACGGGTTGTGTCCAAAGAGGTAGTGGTGCCAGGTGAGTGGGTTTAAGAGCGCATCTGAATATTTAGTAAGTGTCGTGCGAGGTGCTTTTACATGCCAGACCTAAATTGAGTATGTCGGGATCAATTCTGGACAGGTAAGAGTTTAACCTACTAAAATATCCTGAACGCAATTCTGTCAAGCGATGGGTGGCGATCGGCCTCCCAAAAGAAGGTGGTCCCCGATGAATGCCGCTCAGGAGGTAAATTATGGCGGTAACAACCCAGAAGGAATTGCTTCATGAGCATCATACCATTTTTATTAACTTTAGCCTCGTTGTGGAAATGGACGACATCAGGAAGCATTTCGTGGCTGTCCTGATGGCAGTATTCTGACAGGTCTGAAGCTTTGTCCACTGCGAATCACTAGTAAATTCTCATGGAAGCCGGTTCTACGTTACCGGAATGACTCGGGTTTTTCCCCGACTGGGCTGCCGCCCCAGCTTGAGATTCCTCCTGGTGAGAAGCGCGAAAGGTTAGAAAAATAGTCGTTTACTTTGGAACACAAGCCATCGATGTTATTGCCGGGCGTTATTAATGAGCAATAGTCAGCATATGAGATCAGTGAAACTCCTTCTGCTGGTTGAGGAAGCTTCGAGATGTAGAAGTTGAAAAATAAGGGTGAAAGCGCAGCACCCTGCGGCACTCCTTGCTTTATCCCCCCTGTTTCTAGCTTTGATTTCGAAATAATACTGACGACTATCGACCAATACATAATAATACTGCGGGCGCCCTCTTTAGTCTGCGCAGGATGGTTGACTGTTGTATATCATCTAGTAGCGTGAAATGGCTAAGTGTATCGAACCTATATTCGATAGGTTCAAAGCTACTAGGGCAGTTCCTCTCGCAGGGGTGGTTTGGTACGCCCGCATTTTATCTGAGTGTTTATGGCATTAAGTGCTGTGGTGGTAATGTCCAATTTACGGAAACCGTACTCATGTGTAAATGGGATCAGGCGTTTCGTAATGAATGGGAAAAGGAGGTTCTCAAGTGTCTTCACTATTGGGGAAACGAGAGTTATCGCTCGTTATTATTCCGCTTGGTTAGCAGGTTTCCCAGGCTCCAATAATATCAGGAATTATGAGAGTGGCCAGAGAAAAGTTGAAGACACTTGTGAGTTATATTGCTCCAAATAGACCCAAGTTTTTCAGCCAGATAAAGCAAGCAGTGCAGTTGTTTGGCAATTTGTGCAACCGTCTCATAGCACGATGCTTGGATCTCTTGGCCAATCGGATCAATATGAATTGTCGTTGTTGTTGTAGCAGCATAAACATTCCCCATATATATATGGGGAATGCTGTTGAAATGACAGTCCTTGGCCGGATATAAATCCGAGTCGTTCCGATATCGTAGAACCGACTGTCGTGGGAACGATACGAATTGTCGTTTTCGGGTTCGAGGAAACATAATCAATAAAAGTGATTGCCATCCTGTCATTGTGCTCCGTCGGGTTCGACAGAGACCTTTCTGTGGGTCAGAGTCTGCTCACACCAGAGGTGAAGTTGTAGGTCTTTAGGTGCTCTACCCATTTATTCCGCTTGTGTTGGATTACCAGTTGTACGAGAAATTCAGATTCTTTATCCGAGCATCCCCTGCATCGGCCCAGCATAGGTGATCACGCTCGTTTGTTGCTTCAGCTATGAAATTAGGACAGATTTCTTTGGGAAGTAGGACTGAAGCGAGCCGCAACAGCAATCATCTTGCTGAATGCGCGTTCGCCTATACGCGCTCCAGTGGTAATGGGAAGAGCGGTGAGGGTGTCTTCGATCTGCTTTATTAAAGTAATATAGGAGCGGTGATTCGGGGAATTAAAATAAGTGAGTTTTTCGATCGAGACGATAATGGGCAAGTGGTCTGATGGAAGAGGTAGCATAAGTGGGTTTTGTTGTTATAGCAGCATAAACATGCTCCGGGCGGGGTTGTTCCGGTAACGTAGATCCAACTGTCGTGGGAGTGATAAAGTCGGTTATCTCTGAAATCCCTTCAAGTTAAACTGTCAAACTGGATTTCGTGTAACCGTTTCCAGTAACATTTTAGCAATGATATAGGGTGTCTCATTAAGAGTGCTTATTTTGGAATATTTTTCTTAAGTTCTGAAACGATTATTGGGATAAAAGAGTGTAGGCGTGGTAGTTCTGCTTGAACCAATTAGTAATTGGTTAATTATAGTATCAGTGGCATTGATCCTTTTGATAAAATTTTCGCCGATTCTAAGGCAGTCTGTTTTACAACCCGGATTAATAAGGGCTGCCGCTCCAGCAGCATTCCTCAAACATATATGTATATGGAAGGTGGTTACAACAAGAAAACCAATTACATTCCCAATGAGATTTCGTGTCAAAACACGTCATCCTTCTGGCAAATTTTTAACTGTTACTCCCAACTCTCAGCATACCCGTGACGTGTGATAATAGATCACTACGTGCGCCTGAGACGTCAAATTTTGAAATGAAGTAAAACTTCCAGTTTTTGGTCTGCCAGTACTTTTTCTAACCTTGACATGACCAGTTTCTTGGAATTTTTTCATCAATCTCTGAATTGTCGATTGATTCGGATAATTATTCCCACCAAAAAATTACATATTTTGCGATCATTTTCATTATAAGTTTCAATAATTTTCGCGCCTCGTTCTATCAAGTAAAATTGTACTTATATGTACAAGTACATCTGTCTCCTTGACAAATATTAAAGATGACATAAAATCCAGACAGCGTCTAGAAATTAATCGCCACTGACATCTAGGCATCACTTTCGAAAGACCCTTTATTTATATACAAAATCTACTTGCTAAAAAAAAATTACCTGCAGCACTTTGAAATCAAATCGGTCAATCACATTGTAGAGCAAAGTTCCAAGCAAATTTTTTTTTTTAATATAATTTCGGACGAAATGCTTCTTTTGACTTTAAATGAATAGTCATTGTGGAGCTCCCATCTCAGACTCTAAACAACGCAGGCCAATACTGTTGTATCAATTTACATCTAAAATTGTTTCAGAGCTTTTGCATAGTTAATCACGCCAAGTGGAAACATAGGTAGTAAGTAACCTCAATTTTTTAATAGATTTTTTTGGTTGGTGAGTTGTTTTTATTTTTATTTTGATTTTTATTTTACTAATTGATTAGCGAAATTTTGTGGTACGCTTACCCTACTGCTAAGAGTTTAAATATATTATAGTATATGTTTATGTATAAATTACAGCAACATTATATCTTCTGTAGACGACTAAGGCGTCGACAGTAGGAGCAAATTCATTAAACAGCTGTCAACCGAAAACATGTAATACATTATTTTAATTATAATAAAAATTTAAGAACTAGATATTCTTCAGTTTAAGTAAAAACTTCATGAGTCTAGAAAAATAAAATAAAATCTTTACAAAAAGTTCATCAAATTTTTTTTTTCAATTGATAAATAAAATATTCTGAAAATCCAAGTCTTTGAAGTAGTACAGCATCTTTAAATTGGACATTGCAATAGTGTAATGCGTACAATTAAATCTGGTCCCTGTCTGCTGCTAATGCATATTATTTTATAATTTTGTGTTGCTTTTTATTTTAGTTCTAATTGTGGCTGAGCTGTCTCTGTTGAGTCTCCAATCATCATTACAATATCAATTACTATCACATATTATCCATTAAGGCAAAAAGCATTCATGCCCGCGTTCATGTTGAATGGATCCATTTTCATTTTTTGCTGATTGTCTTCAACAGTCTTGTCGACGTATTCTACTAAATTAGGCCGTTCGTCCGGTGATGGAGCGATTGGTGACCATATTTTAATGTCATGATCGATGCCGCTGGTCGCGAGCAAACAAATCTCTGGATGCGGCTGTACGCAATTAACAATCGAACGGTCTGCCTTGTAGATTGCACGTATCTTTTCAGTGCTACGCTCCCAAATAAAAAAGCTTTCATTATCTGAACCAGCTACTATATATTCTCCGTCGTTGCCGAAATAGTTTGATTCTTTGATGTCCGTTGTCGTATTGCAATGACCCACAAACCGTTTGCTATAGTCTTTTGCTTTGCTCCGCCATTGATATTCAGCGTCGGATCGTTCTAAACAGTTAAAGTGTTGTTGTTCACTGCCATGCTGTTGCTGCTGCTGTTGTTGCAGTTGCTGAGATTGGGTCATTTGACGATTTTCTTTGATGTCTTTGTGAAGCATCATGATGCCATGATTATTCGCATAGCTGGGGAAGCGAGCGATCAGCTCTTTAAGGCACTCGTCCGCCTCCTGCGGTCTGCCGAGCACGAGAAGCGCACGTGCCAAGCGAAAGTGTGCCTTAATATAGGCTGGATCAAGACGCAATGCCTGATGACAATCACGCAATGCAGCATATACATCACCAAACCAAAGGCGACGCATGTATGCAGTAGCACGATTCAGATAGAGCACCGAACAGTTCGGAGCCATTTCGATTGCTTCCGAGTATTTTTCTACAGCGCGCAAATATTTTTCGTTTTCAAGAAAGTCATTCCCCATTTTCTTATAACGTTCAATATATTCTGGCAACTTGCGTCGATTACTAGACTGCGGGGTATCGCCAGGACTAATCGCACTTTGTAAGACACCCGCATTTTCTTCGGCACCTTGATTTTCAATACTACTACTAGGACTTGGGTTGTAATGTGGATGCATGCCAGCCATTTCTATGTCTGTCTCAGAAGTAGTCGGCGGCGGTTTGTATTCAGGCAAACTGAGGAACACCGGCTGCTCTGCATTCAGCAAGTCATATAGATATATATGCTCACCACCCATGTTTACTAACAACTCGGTGCCGGTCGAATTGAAGGTTAGGTACGTGATGGCACGAGAGTCATGCTCAATTAGTTTAGAATTATCTTTACTGATGTGGCCGGGGCAATAATATGTGACACAATCCTTAGGTACTGTGCCATCAATCGAATCTGTGAGGATTTTATGGTTTAAAATTGCATTAAATAAATGTATTTAAAAGCGAAACTTACCTCCTCCATTGACCAGTAATCCACTGCCTCCACTTATATGCGACGAAACTGGATGAAGCATGCGCCGATCATAGATGCGAGCATATGGATCATTCGCACCAACTGCCAACAATTCTGTACGACGTGGATTTACGGCCAGGCATTTGGCCTCCGCATTAGTATCTACATAAGTTGTAAGGTTTATCAAGCGTACCCGATTTTCTTCAGCGCCGCAACGATGCTGTTCACGGGTGTCTAACTGCAAGATGGCACCGTCCTCACCTGCTGACCAAAACACGAAAGGCGAGTCTGGCGCCGTTGCTAATCTTTTCACACGTGCGGCATGACAACTACAGCTCAGTATTGCTTCATTATGACGATTAACATCGAAAACATAAATGAATCTGTCTCCAGCTCCTGTCGCTATCAGTGCATCATTGTGTCGTGGTAAAAACTTAACAGAAAATATGTTTCCACAGTGTTTAGTTGGTATACTACGTATGCAACGCTTGCGAAAAGGATCCCAAAGCATTACGCAAAAATCATCAGAACCAGATGCTAATATTCGCCCATTGCTGCTCCATTCAATGCAATTAACGCAACCTTGGTGCCCGCGTAGTATAGTTTCCTGTTCGAGGCGATCAATGTACGCAGATGATACGTGTAGTCGCCGCTGCACATAGCGATCAATATTTCCATATTGACGATCTAGAATTAACTCAGTAGCGTTGGTGTGGCGTAAGTCGTCCAAGTCGTATTGGTAACGCGACCAGCGCGACCCAAACATTATCTTGTTTCTTCAATTGATTTCTTCCTTCTATTAGTTGCTTTGTTGAGTTTTTGTTTTGAAATTCAAAGTGTAATGTTAAGCAGCTGTTGTCTGGTATATCAGTGAGTTTTGTTTATTTAACTGTGATATTTAGCAGTGGAGTATATTAAATAATTTTTATTGCCACTTATTATCTCCAACAGTTGGTTATCACTTTTGGGTTTCGTTTACCTTATTATTTGCTTTTCTTACTTCTTTCCTTTTGTCCGAAAGGTTACTAATCAATGCAATTTATTCTCAAATTTATAATGCGATCGCTCGAGTTATTCTATCAAATCTAGAACTATAAACATTTGGGTTGTTTTTCCACAATTATGTAAATCATTTTTATTTCGGATTTTTTGACATTCCACGAGAAAATTGTAATTTAATTTGCCTAAACCCAAAATATTTCTTCCACTGCGACGTTCTTTTTGATTTATTTTGGTTTTATAACTGTAGTTGCCGGCTTGTTTTTAAATCTATATCCACAGGAGGTACCAGATGAATTTAATATTTTTCCTTTTCCTATGTTTACATCATATGTATGTGGCGTAGTTTATTAAAATTACAAATAAAGTTAAATTGAAGTCATTTCTTTGCAATGGAAATAACGGCGTTTGCCGAAATTACATTTTTTTTTAACATACATTTTAAACAGCTGGACTTAAGATTAATTAAATTAGAAGTCAAATTGATGTAAATATTTTTGCTGGGATAATAATGTTAGCTGGTTCATAATAAATTTGGATAAATATAAATAATGTGGAAGAAAAATTCCGAAAAAATTGACAAATTTATTTTATGGCACAATTGACAGTAGTGAGTAATTGGCGGAAATCAGAGAAAGGCAACTACTAAGGTTGCCAAGGATTAACGTAGCAATTCGTATACCAAATTAAAAACAAAAGATAAACTCGATTGCATTTCCTCAATAAGCCGTTAAATATTTATCTAACTCTAGAAAGCAGGTGGCAGCTCTAAATAAGGATGCAAAAGAAATGGTTTAAATCAGGTGTTTAGGTGAGCAAATTGTAAATATTGTAGTTTTCTAGAAAGGACAGAATATTTGATTCATTTTCGAGAAACAGATTTTAAGCACATCATTAAGATTAAGTTTTTAAGCACACCATTATTATCTTATGAACACGCCATGAGAGAAAAAACTTAGCTGCAGAAGAAGAGGTGAAGGATATAAACAGGCGATTGTGAATAGAAATTTGGAGGCACGAATTTTACTTTATAGAATGTTATTCGATTTCAACATCAGGCAAGAACAACTTTCTTAACGCTAAACGCTTTAAAATGTTCATGATGTGCGGAATGCAGAGGCAATTCACCGGCTCTCAGCGATTTTGAAGAAAAGAGCTGTTTGATTGACGTAGCGGTCTTGACAGCGGCTTGTTTACGAAAAAACTTAGATTGTGTTGATGATGCCCAAGTATTGGTACTAAATACTCGTATTAACCCAAGGCGAATTTATTAATCTACACTATGGAGCAAAAGTGAGCACAAAAAAGATATTTAAGAAGGTTCAGCAGAAATTTTAATACCGCATTTAAGTTTTTAGGATTATTTATTTTTTATATTACTATACTTAGGTGTAGGAACTTGATTACATTATACTTATAAACTTAACATTATATTCTATATTATTAATTAATAAAAAACAAAAAAGAACACGTGTTCAGTTTTGCACCCGCTTCGAAATTCAAATTTAAATATACATAGTTAAAATTTTAATAACTCGTTATTCCTCCTTTTGCCTTTATTGTTGCACTCACATGTTTCGGCATGCTTACTATTAAGTTTTGACACGTTTCTACCGGTATTTCTTCCCAACTTATCTGAACTCTTTCCCACAGTTCATGAATGCTATTTGGGGCCTCATCAAAGTTACCTAACCGTCGTTTCACTATAGACCACAAGTTTTCTATAGGATTGAGGTCAGGGCTTTGAGATGGCCACTCAATGGTCTCGTGATTCTGGGTTTTTAGAAAATTTCGCACGAGCTTTGAGGAATGCTTGGGGTCATTGTCCTGTTGGAAAAATACTTCATTTTTTGGAAATTCCATTTGACCCAAAGCTACCGGCATATTTTCGTACAGAATTTGATGATACACCTCTTTCGTCATGATTCCTCTAATAAGCTCTAACGGTCCTACTCCGAAATAGGAAAAACATCCCCAGACCATCAGTGATCCGCCACCATGTTTAACCGTTTCTATTACCTGATGACTCTGGGTGGCTCTTCCTGTGTCAGACCAAAAATATCGTATGCCATCTGAGTTAATCCGATTAATTTTGCATTCATCAGACCATATCACTCGTTTCCAGTCTTCTATAGTCCAATGCTGATGAGCTAAGGCAAATGACATTCGAGCCTTTCTGTTTTTGACAGAAACTTTTGGCTTTTTGTGGGCTTTTTGGCGGCAAAACATACAACTTTTTTTAGTGCCCGACGCGCGGTCCAAGCAGTAGCCTTATTTCCTATGCTTTCAGCAGCTTTTTTTGGTGTTTTGGTTTTTCCAGCCATTAAACTTCTGGCCATGTGCCTTGCATCTTGGTCAGATAGGATACGAGGGCGGCCATTTTTTGCACTTGGCCCTTTCAAATTTTTATTTTCTTTAATTTTCATCACCATAGCTTGAGATATCCGTAGCTCAGAAGCAATTTGTCTCGTTGATTTGCCTTCTACAATAAAATTAATTCTCCAGCTTTTACCACTTTTTCATTATTAATTTTTCGCATTTTTTACAAAATATAAATTTTACTTACAAAATGAACCTTAACGAATGAAAACCACAACGCAACAGAAAAATAAAGGAAGTAACGAATACAAATCTATCGAAATAAATAAACTTGTTATTGTTATTAACGGTTAACTTCCAAATCATAAGGGGAAATAGAGTGAGGGCAAATGTTATTACAATGTTGCTCTTAAATGCTCGCTGCTTGCAAATTCTTCTGTTATACTATAATTGTTGTTTTTGTTTCCTAGTATTTTGTAACACACTAATTCCAAAAAGGTGGTACCAGTTTTAATAAAAAACCATGCATAGCGCTGAAATTGATTATAATACAGCTGAATTGTAATTTTGTGATCACTTTTGCTCCATAGTGTATATATTATATTAATATGGAGAGCAAAATTTTGTCGTACCTTTTTTTAGTATTTATAGTCAGAGAAAAAAGTTGAAACATATAGCCATGGATAGCATATGTGGAGACGGTTTGCACAATGTATTATATTAAAATAGATACATAGTGAATAGGTGCAGGTAAAATTAATTACACCATTTTACCTGTATTATAATATATCATGCTATAATATGTATCATGATAATATATATTTGTATCATGATATAAACGTTTATGAAACAACTGGAGACTTATATATTGTGAATCAATACAGTAGGTTCTGTTTTTATGCGGTTTTGAAATAGTGCGGTTTTTTTTTAAATTACAAAATGCATGTCGACCTATCGGGAATTGTACATATAAACAAGATTCTAAACCAGCTAAGCAAAAACTCATCACAGATTCATGCGGTCTGTGGAACGTATCTATAGTTATAATATGGGACTAGTGCCCTTTTTTATGCGATTTTATTACATTATTTCAGATTTATGCGGTTTTAGCATTTGAAACGTATCTATAGTTTTACTATAGAACTAGTAGCTTTTTTTATGCTGTTTTTTTTTATGCTGTTTCTTGCGGAACGTATCTACCGCATAAAAACAGAACCTACTGTACTATTATAAATTTGATTCAGAAATTATGATGGTCATGGATTAATTAGTGATTGTTTTTTATTATGCTTTTTCAAACAAAATTAATTTTTTTTTCGTAATACCTGAAATTAAATGTTTCCAATTCATGAATAAAAAAAATTATGATATTTGAAATACACAAATATAGGATCGCTTAATGTAGGTGAAATGGGATATTTTTCACATTTAATTTTACTACATCTATTTACATACATATATCATGTAAAAAGTTTCAACATAAGCTATCCATTTATATATGTTTCAACTTTTTTCTATGACTATAAATACTAAAAACAGGTATGACTAAATTTTGCTCTCCGTATTTATATAACGTTGGATAACGTCGAAATTTCGACGTATGGGCGATCCTAGTAATAATAAATTATCATATAATAGATTCTCCTTGGATTCATCTACTCTAAAGCCATAGAAAAAAGTTGATGATTTCCTATAAAAACCTCAATGCTACTTATTCTAAAACATTTTTGTATTTGTGTAATAATTACTTATATATTAGAGTCATTAAAATGAAAGATTTGAAATCAAAAATAAAATATTTTTAATATGTTAAAATTTGCTTTAATTTCTTTGGTTGTTGCCCGTCGTGCTAGTTCGTAACTTTTTTGAAAGCTTGATGTAGTTATTTCCCAATAATGTATATTTTGGTTCTCCTGTCTTGGACCGTTCGAGAGTACCGTTACTTAAAAGAAAATCACAAGACAAAATAATTAAAAAGAGAGAAATGTTGAGAAATACAAAATTGTTCATAATTGTTTGCAAAATTTTGTACACAGTTTAAGGGAAATAATGTGTACTCGTATATTGCAAACCAAAATAATTTTTTGCGCATATTCGCACCGTTGCTTTTTATGATGATTTTTGTAGTGGCTACTCATTTCGAATTGGTTCAATTTTCGAAGCGTGATATGCAGCCGGAACCACAAATAAGCATTGGGTGGTGGGCATAGCAGTAAGGCAATATATACATATACCTATGTATGTATGTCATCTTTCATTTAGGTATTTTTTTAGATAAAGCCAATGTGGATAACATTTAACACCCACACCAACAAAAGGTGAAGGCGTGGTAGTATGTCGATCTTTACCGCATTTTAGATTTTTTTTTTTTTTTTTGTGAAATATGGCACAAGGTTGGCAATACAACCAGTAAACTCGTAAGAAATGTAGTGTTATTATGAACATAATTGCATTATAGTAGCAAAAATTTATTTTAAAAAGTTGACAAATGGTAAAGGGGCCCGAGAATTGGTTAATCTGGCCCTGGGTATATGGTGCCACATCTGAATCACTCAATCGGCGATAGTATTACCTAAGATAAGTGCACACGAGCGTATTTTAACGCTGCGCTACCGCTGCATCGCTGGTCAAGAGATCAAATGTTGCTAATGCACACTTATCAACTGTGATACTGCCTCAACGCGCGTCATATTTGCGTTCAATTTGTGTCGCTTGTTTACATATTAATTTAAAAAAAAAGTGAGATAATTCAATATGGTTTAATTCAAAAAATGTCCACTGACCTAAAAAATGCGAAAATTTATTTTTTAGAAGGGATTGCAGAAGGGACAGAATAAAAAAAAAATCTAGGGTCTGTCAGACTCACGCACGGTAGAAGTGAAACTTCTAAGTTGGTTGTTCCATGCATGGGAGCCCCGGTTTAGATCTCTCCCCCCTCTCTCGTGTTAAATTCAGGTTTTCATATTTCAGAAAAGCGTAAATATTACTCATAAATTTTTTATTATACATTGATAAAATATAGTTATAATTACAATGGAATCATAGGCACCTTTTCAACACATTTCTAGTATATACATACATCGATTGTATTCACAAATTATTCACATGACATCGCAAAATTTGCAGGATCACTCTCACAATGGTTATTTCCTAATATACTAATAATCGGCTTATGATAGCTAAAGTGGGAGATATATACATTTGCGCTCAAATTGTTGATGAATCGTGCGAAAACTGCGTCTATTGTTGTTCCCTGTCTAGTTGTACTAACATTTATATCGTTGACAATATCTAGATCAAAGACTTCTTTGAAAAATTTCAAAAGTTCCAACGATTCTTTGCTCGCGAAATTGACATTAAAATCTCCGGTAACGATCATTGGCAACTCATGGTAATTTTCATTTAACAGTCTTGAACCACCTTCCGTGTATGCCAAGAGTACATGGTGAATGAACCTTTTGATTTCCGTGATAGATTTTCCGGGAGAAATATAAATTGATACCATCAGAACTTTTTTGCCATTTCTCAGGGAACATTCTACTGCGCACAAATCACCCACGGATGACACATTAGTAGAAACAAACTCGGCATTGCGTGTATAAATATTACTATTTTTCGTTACAGCGTTGTGCAGTTTATCATTATTCTTATATATTCCTACTCCACCTGCTCTAATACCTGGTCTTTTGTATTGTACAATGCAATCAAAATTATCAATGTGAACTTGTTTTCCATTTTCAAGCCAAGTTTCAGACAGCATCAATATATTCGAACTCCTGAAAATATTACCACGCAAATCTCTCGCGTGTTTTTTAATACTCTGACAATTAAATGAGAATACAGTCATTTCTCCTTCCCGCATTTTTTTTTCACCAACACACACTGAATTTCCTCTAAATAGTTACGCAATAAAGAAAAATCAATAGCCGTAATACGTATATTCCTTCGATTTAGCGATATTGTAAAAAACTATTAAGAATATCGCTTCGTTCAGTGCGAATCACAGGTCAACGCAATATCCTAACCTCGCTTCACACTTACTGAACGGCTGATGCACGGCGTGGGTAGTTTGCTATAGAGAAAACGGGAGAGAAAGAAAGGCATTCGAGAGAGAAGGGGAGAGACGGCGTGTCTCGGTGGCTCCCTCACATCGTTCAGCGCTTGCGATGCGAGAGAGCGACAGAGAGAGCGAATAGGCGAGAGTGGGAAGGAGCAGCTGCTCCTTGGCCCCGCCCATTTGACGGATTTCGGTAACGCTCCGAACTTACCGTTTCACTCGCCTATTTTCAATCTGCCTTGGGGCCCCCGACGCGCCTAAAGAAGTTTCACTTCAAAAAGTATATATGTATATATATTTTATATTGATAAAAACATTTATTCTTGAAAGGTATTTTTATAACATTTCAAATATACATTTTATAAAAACAGAACACAATATTGTGATATCTTTTGATAATACTGCATCAACGAATGCATATAGGATAGGATTTTATTTGAAAATAAATATTATAACTTCTATATAAAGTGTACTTTCTAAAAGATTACACCACGTGACAACACTCAGAATTTTTGTTATTGTTTACGTAAAATTTCTCACTGCACATATGTATGTATGTGAAGAGCTTAGACTTCGTACGAGTTCGTATCAATTCATTTCAGGTAATTTAGTTCACTATACTAATCAAGTTTGCTGCTTAAGTCTTTGTCGCAAGTGCACGGGTTGATGCTTTTGTATGTATAAGTAAATACATACGAGTATATGCCAGTGCATAGAAAAGAATAATAATTAAAAGCACAGTTTGACTATAGAATAATGCATATAGAATAGTGTACATGCAGCTGTGATAATAATTTAACAATAACAATAATATTGATCATGGCTTGGCGTTAGCAGAGAAAGTGAGTATACAGTTTTTCTTATTTTGATCTATGAATAGTCTGCGTATGCAAAGTGTTTTTGTAAGGTTACAAAAAAATTATATAGTTATTATTTTCGAATTTTACTAATTGTTAATGCTAAACAATATTTTATAATATGTTGTATCAATTTATTTTGGTTAATCTTGCAAATATACCGAAAAAATATTTCAGTAAAATGTAACTTAAAATTATTTCAGTATTGCGGATGCATTTCTTTGGAGGTTGAAAATCAGTTCCAAAAGCTGCTCGAAAAGAGAAATTATTTCGTTATTTGACTAAAAAAGTAATTTTGGCCGAGCTTAGCAAAGACTGAAAAGTTACCCATATTAAAAGGAAGTCGACATTTGTGAAATATTTTCAGAAATTATATGGCAGATTAATTTTGTATTTTAATCAAAAAGGCTGATTGAAAGTTCTTCTGTAAAGTAAATTGCAAATGTTTGGACACGCTCTTCTTTCCAAAACGTATTCGTAGATCTAATACATGGGCTAAAAAGTCTCGGGCCTAACAAAGAAAACATTGTTTTTAGCTTTATTCACCAACGTAATTTCCATCACGAGCAGCGTAATCTTTCCAGCGCCGCTCCAATATTTCAATACCACTTTTGTGGAATGATTTATCTTTTGCCTCAAAACAGGTCTCAGTTTCGCGATAACTTCTCCATTCGAGCGATTTCGGTGGATGTGCCTTACGATGTCAGCTAACTCACGCAACTTCACTTTTCTATTATTCAAAACGATTTTGTGGATTTTTTTTATATTTCCTGGTGCTACTGCCTCATTTGGACGTCCATTGCGTTGTGAATCATCGGTGTCTCTACCATCATGTTTGAAGTCAGCAAACCATTGTTTTATTGTTGTTTCTGGTGGGGCGTAGTGCCCATAACACTTTTCAAGCCATTGCTTCGCTTGGACTCCCACCAAGAAGCAGTGTAAAATTAAAACACTAAATTATTTTTGATCCATTTTTTGAAAATAACAAAAGTAGCGTCACTCTTATTACAATGAACTATACATATATGTATATATATATATATATATATATATATATAATTGGCGCGTACACTCTTTTTGGGTGTTTGGCCGAGCTCCTCCTCCAATTTGTGGTGTGCGTCTTGATGTTGTTCCACAAATGGAGGGACCTACAGTTTCAAGCCGACTCCGAACGGGAGATATTTTTTTATGAGCAGCTTTTTCATGGCAGAAATACACTCGGAGGTTTGCCATTGCCTGCCGAGGTGCGACCGCTATTAGAAAAATGTTTTTCTTAATTTTGGTCTTTCACCGAGATTCGAACCTAAGTTCTCTCTCTGAATTCCAAATGGTAGTCACGCACCAACCCATTCGGCTACGGCGGCCGCTTCACAATAGACTACTGAATAGAGTAAGAGCTACCTTTTTAAGGTAAGACCCGGGACTTTTCAGCCCATGTGCTATATGCCATTAGTAGTTGAGAAAATACACTGGATTAAATGGATAAACAGCACAAATACCATTTTTAACCCCTAGTACAAATGCGGGGCACAAGAGGAGCCTGTCCCACGAACAAATTTTTATTAATTAGTTTAAACACTTAAAATAATTTTGTATGGCTAATTGGTATGGTTTTTTTGCTGTTACTTTTTTTACCAAGGTCTAACGCCATTGTCGTTCATTCAATCCAATATAAAGAAATTTTTCGCTATTTATATTATATAAAAGGTAATTTTTTAAATTGCTTATAGAAGCAAATTTAGAATGGAACCAAAGGAGGTTTGCAGCTGGAGATTTTTGGTGCCTATACACATATGTGCATACATATGTACTTACATTTGGTATAAAAAAACTCGTAATTTGATTTGCATTTATCTTTTAATTAGATTACGAACATGAATTTTGAGTTCATCGTGACGTTAAAATCCAAGTTGTGGCCCAAAGGAACTCGATGGTTTTAACGCATTTTGTTTGTATGATAATTTTAACAACTTTTGTTTAGTTGAAGTTATGTGACAATAACTGAAGACATTTTTAAAATTTAAGAAAAATTGGCGCATCCAACATTAATTAGATCCATCCCTCAAAATATTTTCGATTCAAGATATTTTATTTTCCAGCGTTTTTTAAATTGTTTATTAATTATTCTCCTTATTAAAAGTTTTTAAAGTATTTATTATTATTATTTTATTATTTCGACAGACATTTAAATTATGTAGCCTTAATTAATTGTTCAATAGAATTAGTTCTTAATTTACTACAGTTAAATAATCTAGCAATACACAGTTTTTAAAATGTAAAAAGGCACAGGTCGTTAAGGGGGGAGCCTGGTTTATAAGGTCAAAAAAATCATTTTTTTTTTTTCATTTTAAGCGATTCCTAATATATTTCAGAATATTCACGCAAAGTTACAGAGCCTAATTCTCAATATTTCCGTAGATACAAAGCCAAAGGTAGGCGAGCGTTAGGTAGTTACGCTGTGATCGGACAGCTATAGTACAAACTTTATCTTCTTTTCTCGACTTTTCATTTTTATGATTTCTTTGAATTGGCGTATATGAATGAAAAAAAAACTAATGAACCTTTTGAAATTAATCATAGCTTGTTCCCTTCAGTATTAAATTCTCTTCTATTTGAACTAAAAAAATAGATAAAAAAAATTTTTCAAGATTTTTATACCAAGTTGAAGAGAATTTTTTTTATAGAAAGGCGGCCGCCGTAGCCGAATGGGTTGGTGCGTGATTACCATTCGGAATTCACAGAGAGGTCGTTGGTTCGAATCTCGGTGAAAGCAAAATTAATAAAAACATTTTTCTAATAGCGGTCGCCCCTCGGCAGGCAACGGCAAACCTCCGAGTGTATTTCTGCCATGAAAAAGCTTCTCATAAAAATATCTGCCGTTCGGAGTGGGCTTGAAACTGTAGGTCCCTCCATTTGTGGAACAACAACAAGACGCACACCACATATAAGAGGAGTAGCTCGGCCAAACACCTAACAGAAGTGTACGCGCCAATTATTTATTTATTTTTTTATTTTTTTCTTTAAAACCTCCAAAAAGTGGAAATTTTGGAATTTCTCTCAGTTTTCTTAGTTCATCTAGAATAAAAAATCATGATAATTAGAAATCCATTTGAATTTTTTGCTTTAGATAATAATTACGAGCTGTATCTTGTACACCAGTTGGAAACTCCAGCGTTGCAGCGCTCTACTAATTTCTATGCATTTTTTTTAACTTATTTTTATCAGTACAAAAATTTTTTATACAATACTTTTTAAATGTTCATTAAAAGATAGAAAAAACTTTGCAGTGCTAAATTATTTTTTTCCTTAAAAAAAAAAAAATCGCAAAGAGATGCAATTTTTAGACATCCAAAACCAGGCTCCCCCTTAAGAGTTTTACCTGTCATAAAATTTAACCTCTCCATTCTCAACTTTCTATTTAAGATATGTTAAAGAGTAAAAACACTTAAGTAGAAAACATTGATTAGTATCTCTTCACAGAGCTCGATTACAAAGGGTCCTTCAAAAGACGCGCCTAGATGTTGTTTTAAAATAAAACATGTAAATATGTTTCAATTCTTTCAGTTTTCACTATTTTTGTTCAAAATACCGCTCTCAATAATTATATGGTATGTGAAAAATTGCATCATTTAAATGTCCACCATTACCACATCTACAGGTAAAATTCGTCGAACAGTCGATTCAAGAATGCCTACTTATGGAGAACGTCGATATGGTGATGTAGAAGGTTGTTCAGCAACACTGTGCGCTACTGCAGCAATATTCTCAACAGAACGAACCAGTTTTGGGAAGTTTTTTCACAAACCGACTTATTGTCGACTCATTCGGACGATTATTCCCACCAAAAGTATCACGAATTTTGCGATATGTTGTTTTCAAAGGTCGATTGTTTGCAATATAAGTTTTAATAATCTTAACGCTTTGTTCTATCGTGATAAATTGTGCATCTGCAACTTGACGAATGCCAAAGCTGAGAAGTACCGTTTAGGAATAATTCACTACCGACGTCTAGGCGCCTCTTTTGAAAGATCCTTTATATGCATAAGTAAATAGAGATATGATTAAATTGATACAAATACTAGTTTCTATTCCTACAGTTAAACCTCTAAAGCCATGCTTGTAAGTATAAAACGATTTATCGCGCTATTATTCGCTGTAACAAGTCCACACTGTCGGCACTAAATAGTCCGTCCAATTCTCATATGTCCTAGGACAATTTTGGCGCGCGTAATGTTCCATGCTGTATAATGAAAACAATAAGCCATTGCCGAAAATCAGTGTTCCCCATACCAAAAAATTGCCAAGTCTCTTGGAGGTTTTGCGAGTAATAAAAACCATACATATAGCGAGTACACCAAAGAAAAAAAACATGACTGGGAAGAAAAGTTTTAAGGCAAATCCAATTATATGTTCGTGCACTATGGCTGATGTATAGAAAACCATTAGCGTTGCAGGCAACTTGGAGCTTTTAAAAATGTAGTTGTAGGTGTCCTTGTAGATATACTCGTAGAGCCAATCATGTACAACAACATTCCAATTACGGAAGAAAGCGTCATAGTTCGGCGAGGTCCACCAGTCCTTGTAAAACATACGATCGCCGAAACGCAATAATTCAGAAGTAAAATTCAACCAAGAATGGAGAATGAGATAGAAACCGCATAAAAATATTATGTTGTTGATAAAAAACATGTTATGCAACTTGACAATTAGGGAGGCTGTGGTTAATTCGTCACGTCCAATATTCTCGAACTGAACCTTAATGTAACGCTCAAACAAGAAACTGTAGATGAATGCTATGCCAACGATTTCCATAAATCTCGCCAGTGCGAATTTCCAGCGGATGTGTGAAGTGCGCGGATAGCTGTCGCGGTAGATGAGTGTAGGTGCGAACAGAAAGTATAGATAGGAGCTGAATGCAGGTAAGCGTGTGGCAAGTGTTGATTGCTGTTTATTCTTGGTGCCCTCCAATTCATTTGAATTGCTGTCAACTTTCAGCTTTCCGGCAAGCACACGCGCAGCGTTCGTGCGTACAAAGGAATGCATCTTCATAAGCAGTCTAGTTGACTCGAGTAGTAGAATGGAAGAGGTTATGAATGTTAACTCCAGTTTTAGACAAAGCGCAGAGGCTACATAACCAAAGACCAGCTGAGAACTAATGTATGCTATTAGGCAGGAATGTGACCAGAAACTTTGTAGTGCAGCTGAAAGTGGATAAGAAATCGATATATGTCAGTAATTTAATTATAAATAATTAACAATAAGAAATATACAAGTGTTTTTAACAAATTTCAAGTTTCAATTTAACAAATCACAAGTCAAAAATCATACTTCGAGATAGTGCACTCTATGGTACACGAGGACGGTTCAATAAGTACCCGTGGTTGATGACAGAGGCCGTTCCTGAGGGAAATTGGTGTTAGCATCGTATGATGCCATCTATCAAACGACGAAAAAGACAAATTTCAGACTGATTGATAGTTAGTTTGTATTTGGCAGCTATTCGTGATTTTCGCTAAGATGGAAAAAGAGCATTATCGTTCGGTAATTCTTTTTGGATGGGAAAAATGCGAGGAGATAAAAGCAAAGTTGTATGCTGTCTATGGGGATGCTTGGCCGTCTATGACCACAGTTAAATATTGTTTTAACATCCGTTTTTGATGAGGAGCGACCACGACGCCCTGCAGATGTGTTTACTGAGGAAATCAATCCAAAAGTCCGCGACATGATTCTCGCTGATCGACGAACGAAAGTGCGCGAAGTAACAGAGGTCAAAGGTGTGTCGATCGGAACGGGAATTAATATTTTACATGATAAGTTGACGATGAAAAAATTGTCGGCCTGTTGGGTGCCGCGATTGCTCACGGCGGATAATAAGCGGATGCGGCTGTTAACTTCGAAGCAGTGTTTGGAGCAATTTAAGCGAGATCCTAAGGAATTTTTGCGTCGAGTTGTCACCGTTCATGAAACCTGGATTGATCATTACACAACAGAAACTAAGTAACAATCAAAACAATGGATTTATTCCGGTGAATCTACTCCAAAGAAGGTGAAGACAGTTCCATCGGCGGAAAAGGTCATGTCGTCGATATTTTGGGATGCGAACGGCGTCATCCTCATGGATTTTTTAGAAAAAGGAAAAAACGATCACTGGATAATACTACAGTTGGTTATTAGACCGCTTTCACAAAAAAATGAAGGAGACACGGCGGTATTTGGCGTAAACGGAGGTG